>NC_073302.1:226786591-227089041 GCF_027595985.1 Sorex araneus
AATTTGTAATCTGACAAGGACAGCTCACTGGAGAAGTTTCCCTGACCTCAACACTTAATAACTTCTTTATTCATTCTTTCAGTTTAAGTTTCTATAGGCAGCCTCTCGCAGGTCCAAGCTTACCACAGTGGAAATTTTTGTTTGTTTGTTTGATTTTGCTTTTTTGGGGGGTCATATCTGGTGATGATAAAGGTTGATTCCTGGCTCTGCACTCCTGGCGGTGCTCATGAGAAGATATGGGATGCCGGGACTGGAACCCGGGTTGGCCACATGCAAGGCAAATGCCATACCCATTGTACTATCACTCCGGCCCCTGGGAATTTGTTTATATTGTGGCACCCACACTAGATCCTATGCATTCTATTTTTCTGTTTCAACATCAAAAGATATTGAAGTTATTACACAGAGATCTGAAAAATCTCTAATGTCAGTTTCTTTTCTGAGCCTTATTTAGCTGTGCTCAGGGATTACTCCTGAGTCTGCACTCAGGAATTACTCCTGGTAGTGCTTGGAGATGCCAGGGAATGAGTCCCGATTGATTGGTAAAGCAGAAACCTTACCCACTGTACTATAGCTCCAGTCTAATTTTCTTAGCCCAATTGAGATAAAGGAAGTTCCTCTTTGGGGCAGCCCAACAGCACAACCCTTATTCTAAACTGCTACAATAGGACTAGTGGAAAAATAAATCATATAATCAACTAATCAGTGTAGATTATTCAATTTAGATTCACATAAGATGTTTTTCTTGGTTTTGGTTAATCTTGATTTTGGTTAAAGATTTTTTTGAGGGGGACTAATAAATTCTAAGTATAAGTGATATAAAGCAATAAAACAAATTAAGATGGCTTTGTCCATTGTTATTGACTTTGAAGCCAATGAAGGGGATAAGGGTAAGAATAACTCTCGATTCAATAACAAAATTTCATAATTCTTAAATTCAAAGACCAGTTATTCTCAAAATGTTCATATATTTATAAACTAAGAAGACCTAAAGATAATTACCACAGTGTTTCATAAGAAAAAAGAAATGGGTTATATATAAATTCAGATATAATTATATTGAAAGAAACAGGAATATATTTAAATTTTTTTTACTTTAATAATTTAATTTACTTTTGGATTTTGACCCAGACCTGGTTGTTCTTAGGGGCTGCTCTGAACTTGGGGGTGAAGGGAGGAGGTGGTATTTATTGGGGCTGGGAGTGAGGAAGGGGTCACTCCTGGCTAACTCAAGGGACAATGTGGTACCTGAAATGAAACCTGGGACCCAACCCATGCACAGTAATTGCTTGACAACTGAGCCATAGCCTGATCTCAAGGTGAAGAATGTGCACTGGTGGAGGGATGGGTGTTTGATCACTGTGAGATTGTAACCCAAACATGAAAGTTTGTAACTATCTCACGGTGATTCAATAAAATTAAAAAAAAAATCAGGAGGAAAAAAAAGAAGGACCAATCTCAAACATCTATTCTACAACTCATTTTTGTTAGGATACTCAAAACACATTTCACATGTCATTTAAAAAGAGAAAATTGAATGCTTTGGTATTTTTTTAATAGGCCATGATCAAAATTAGAACAAAATAATTTTTTTGAAGCCTGAAACTATTGCTATACTCTAATATTACCTCTGAAAGTAATCACCACAGAGCATGTCCATAGAATAAGAAAGAACTTCGGTGCTCTCTAGTGGAATGACTTTGCATCTGACGGAAAATAAAACAAAACACAATTTACAAACCTCATTTCGAAAAGTGAAATAAATATTCAGAAAAATAATGATGTTTTTTAAAAAACTACCTTTTAACAATATATGCAGGTAATTCGCTTGCATTTTTGTGTGCTTACTATGAAAGTCACCTTTCTAATTACAAGTTCTTTAAGGGCAAGAGAATTGGTTACTTTAATTCTCTCTATGAAACATAGTGCCTGACACATATTCTACAAATAGTGTGAAAATAATAAATTAAAAATCCCTGAAAGAATTTAATATTTATTATTATTTATGAGCTACTATAATCACTGTCACTGTCATCCTGTTGCTCATTGATTTGCTCAGGTGGGCACCAGTAATGTTTCCATTGTGAGATTTGTTGTTACTGATTTTGGCATATCGAATATGCCACGGGTAGCTTGCCAGGCTCTGCCGTGTGGGCGGGATACTCTCGGTAGCTTGCTGGCTCTCCGAGAGGGGTGGAGGAATCGAATCTGGGTTGGCGGCATCCAAGGCAAACGCCCTACCAGCTGTGCTATCGCTCCAGCCCAAGACTTCCCCTTTTATATTTAATTTGATAATTCCCCGTCTTTGTTAAGGCACTGTGGTCCAAAACACTGTTGACAGTTTTATGCATCCAATAAATGCATGAAACACCAATAAAACACTACCAGTGTCCATTTTCTTCCCTCTCATTCACCAGTCTACCCTGCCCCTCCTTCCTGACAAATTCAGTTTTGTTGCCTTTGTCCATTTGTAATTCTACAACAAACCCTCAGATATTATTATATTCAATGGTGAAAATCTTACCTCTAAAATCAAGCATAGGTAAGGATGTCAATTTTCTCTATTGCACTGTACTGAAATTCCAAGCTGAAGCAAATAGGCAAGAAACAAATCAAAGATATCCAATTTGAAAAAAAAGAAATCAATTTGTTCCTATTTACAGATGAGGTGGTAATATACATAGAGGACCCTAAGGATTCTAGTGAAAATTTTTTCAAAACAAAATACCAGTACAGCAAAGTAGCAGGTCACAAAATCAATGCTCCAATATCTGTTGCATTCTTATTTGAAAAATATAAATAATAAATAATAAGGAGAGATGGAAAGGACCACTCTATTAAAAAAAAGTGTTCAAAACCATGAGGTCCTTAAGAATCAACTTAACAAAAGAGTTGTAAGACCTTTACACAGAGAACTGTCAGTCATTTAAGATAGAAATAGAAGAGGACCCTAGGAAATGAAAAATTATTCTAAGTTCATGTACTGGGAGAAACAAAGTCTTTGAAATTATCACCCTACCTAAATTCTTTTATAGATTTAATGAAATGCTTATCAAAATTTTGACATTTTTCAAGTACTTAAAATAGTCACAAATGAACTTTATATGAAATCATAGAACACCCTGAACCCAATAATTTCATTTAACAACTAGGATCAGGAAATGAACAGACACAAATAGATGAGAACTAGATGACCATAAGCATATAAATAAGTATTCACCACCATTCATTATCAGGGAAATCCAAATTAATACAACAATGAGATAACACCTCATGCCTGTGAGAATGGCATATATCAGAAAAAATAGGAACAACCTGTGCTGGTGGTGATGTGAACAAAGAAAATTTCTTGCTGGTGAGAATGCTGTTTGATTCAGATCCTAAGGAAAACAATATGGAGATACCTCCAAAAATATGGAACATAGCTCCCGTATGACCCAATGTCTCACCCAGTGGTTACACCCAACAAATAAAAATATCCACTAAAAAAGTTATATAAAAGGGATCTTATTCTTTCCACAAGTCTTTGTAATGTCTTTATGTGAGAGGTACAATATTACATATAGACATACAAAATAACCAACTGACTCATCCGTAAAGAACTTGGAATTACAAAATGAACATCTAAAAATAAAATAATTTATCAATAAGCTATATAGTCTTTTTTTCTTATTAACTACTTAGGCAAGAGACTTATCTTAATGAAATTTTCTTTGCAATATGTTTAGTGCAGACACTAGATGCAATAGTCCACATATTCGACAGTGGTTTCCTAAGAAAAATTGTGATGAGAATAATTCTGTTCAGGACTATTTGAAAATGTACCTCCAAGTATATTGAGCCTAACAAGAGCATGGAAAACTGTATTCACTGTCTGGCTAAGTGAAAAGTTACTCTTAAACATTCTTTTGGACTGAATGTTGTGTCAAATCTCTATCTCAAGCACATTTAAAAAGATTTTGGAACTGCATCAGTAGTTTTACTACTGCTACTACTGCTTAGGTAGAACTGTAGCAATGTTGTCCCATTGTTCATCGATTTGCTCGAGCAGGTACCAGTAACATCTCCATTTTGAGACTTGTTAATGTTTTTGGCATATTGAATACGCCATAGCTCTGCGGTGCAGGCAAGATAATCTCGGTAGTTTGCCGGGCTCTCCGAGAAGGCCAGAGGAATCGAACCCGGGTGTCGGCCTCGTGCAAGGCAAATGCCCTACCCGCTGTGCTATCACTCCAGTCCACTGTCGAGATACTTGACATTTAGTCTGTTAGGAAAATTCACTTCAAGTCAAAGTTACTAAGATTTTTATTTCAATTAAATCTATGAATAATGATCGAGATAAAAATCTTAGTAACTTTAACTTGAATTTTCCTAACAGAAATATTGAGATAATGTCAAGTATCTCAACCAAATATTATTTTTAAAGGTGGAACAATCCAAACAAACCCTTATTTTTTAATTTAATTTTAAGGAGAATAGCAGGATATTTGTCCACCCCGTGATGCACAGGGTTTACTCCTGGAAGGACTTGGGGGATCATATGTGATGCCCAGGTGCCTTACTCACTGTGCTACCTCTCCAACCACACAAACTTTTAATGTTAGGAACACTGACCTCCCTGCTATCACTCATTTTTTTAAATATGGCTGCAGCCAGCACAGTCAGACATTTTTAAAAAATAGTGGCGATAGCATAACTTAATATTTAGAAGTACAGTTTCCTCTGAAAGGATGGTGGCAGGAACTGGGAAAAGCTGAATATGATGCAACTGTAAAGTCTATTTAGCTATATGAAGATTATAAAGTAAATACAATAAAGTCTTGTGTACATACACACTTGTGTTATTTCTACACTTTTTATTAACTTTTGAAATTAATGACATTTTTAATGGTTCTTACGCTTTACCACATGATGGCACCATAAATCCACTAATATACTTATCATGCCAAAGCTACTAAGAAAAAGTTACACCTGATACTTGTTAATTCATTTGCAAGGTAAGAGCGAGACCAGTTCTTGAAACTTCTATTAGTATATATCTCAGTGTATGTGATGCAAGAAATAGGAAGCTTCAAGTAGTTTTTCTTATCATAGATCTCTTTGGGATTCAGAAATGTGAAGAAGTAATCTGCAAGAAGTAGTACACTTAGCTGTGGTGATGGTTGTTTCCTTATAAATCTGAAATCTACTAATGATTTGGAAAGGAAGTTGTCCATTGAGATGATGTAGATGACTTGCTAAATTCTTCTCTGATCAGCAGGAAGATGATATGATTAACTTGACAACTAGTGGACTTAAACTCTTGTACTTACTAGCTTTTTGATTATGGCACTCAAGTTCTTGCCTAGAAAACGGAGAGGCTATAGAGATAGTGCAAGCAAGTAGGGTTTTTGCCTTGTATGTGACCGACCCAGGCCTGATCTCAACAGACCTTATCCCTCCCTTCCCCATCCTTAGCACTGTCAGGAGTAATTCCTGAGTGCAGAGCCAGGAGTAAGCAATAAGCCCTGGTCACCTCTGGTTATATGCCCCCTGTCCCCTAAAAAAAGAACCAAATGTCATGTTGTAGAGCCAGAGCGATAGTACAGTGGGTATGGCGTTTGCTTTGCAAGGGGTGACCCAGGTTTAATCCCTGCCACTCCATATGATTTCCTGAGCCCTGCCAGGAGTGATCTCTGAGCACAGAGCACAGAGTAAGCCCTGAGGACCATCAAGTGTGCCCCTCCAAAAATATTAGAGTAAAAGAAAATGAATAAAATAACAGCACAATTGTTAAGTGATAAACATTTTATTATATTTCTACCAATAAAGGATTCTGAATAAATGTTTAGGGAACTCCCAGCCTCACTCATTATCAGATAACTTGTCAACTTTTATTACAGGGTCATTTCTGATTAACTATGAAACTCCAATTGTAACAACTCTACTGGGTTTGGTATAGTCATTCAGCAATAATTTACTTTCGGAACACAAATTATGCTGATTGTATGAAGGAACAAAAATTTCATTTATTTTGCTTAAAAAACATTAAAATCCTAAGCAAAGTTAAGATTGTGTACAACATACCTTATTTTCTTTTCACTTACCACTCAGCTCAAAATAATAGTTTGACTTCATGAAAGGCTACTATTTGTATGAATTTTTCATTTCACAATTATCATTAAAAAGTGAAAATTTAAAAAGTTTTTTAAGGGCTGGAGCAACAGCCAACCCGGGTTCGATTCTCAGCATCCCATATGGTCCCCTGAGCACTGCTAGGAGTAATTCCTGAGTGCAAAGCCAGGAGTAACCCCTGAGTATAGCTAGTGTGACCCAAAAAGCAAAAAAACAAACAAACAAAAATAAATAAATAAATAAATAAAAAATTTTTTTAAGTGATAAAACACTAAGATATATTTCTTAAACCAATTTGTGGCTTGCTCTCTATTCTCAAAAGTATACTTTTTTAAAAGTTAGAGCATGATAAAGTTTCATTAACATTAAGATAGCAGTGTTAAGACAAGCTGATAATGCCATGGGTTTGGTGCCAGGGTGAGTGGCAGATTCTAAAGCTAGAACAGCATTAAGAGTTTCCTTTGGCAAGTCCTTTTTGTTGAAACTGTGAGTTAAATAAGTAGGAGATACACAATTAAATAGTGATTCATTCGTTTTATTGGCAGAGAAAAAAATTGTAGGTAATTAAGATCAGAATTTGTAAGGAAAAAACTTAGTAGCACAACCTAGAAACTGTAGTCTGAAGGGATGCAATCTAGGTATTATTTGAACTATAATCTCATAAATGTGAATTTTTATACATTGGAAGTTTGGCATCAAATCATAATGCAATTTCAAGCTTTCAGGAAACAATTTCAGGTAACAGGTAAAAATTTGAACTAAAAACAATGTTATTTCGGTATATATAAAAGTTGCAGGGCTTAAATTTAAAAGGTCAGTAACAAGGATTAAAAAAAATAAAAGAGGTAGAAACGATAATATAGCAGGCAGGGTGTTTGCCTTGCACAGGGCCACCAAGGCTCAATCCCCACTGTCCCATATACTCCTCAGAGTTCACAAGAGTGATCCCTGAGTGCAGAGCCAGTAGCCCCTGAGCATTGCTGGGTGTGACTTTACATATATATGACTATATATGTATATGGTCACCACCAGTGCAGTGAGCCTATCACTGGTGCTAAATACAAGGGCCTAGGGAAGTGATGCATCTCAGAGTGCAGTGTGGTGTGGGGAATACCCAGGTCTCCCATGCACTGCTTGGGTTCCATTGCTATATAGCAGTGTTGGGGGTTCCAAGGATGCACCCAGTGACGTTAGGTGGGGGTCAAGGGTTCTCTGTGGTGCGGAGAATGGAACACATGTCTGGCACCTCCTCAGCCTGCACCCCAAGCACTGCACTGTATATTGGCTCCTTTTAACTCAGGACATTTTGTTCACAAGAAGAAATGGAAGAGGTGTCAGGAAAAGAATAAAGGAGGGTGGTTGACATTCTCATCTCTTTTCAGCAAATTATTTTCAATTCAATTATTTTTAGAAACTTGAAACTATCTGATGATATAAAACATTATTTTTAGACTATGAATTGAACTAATTTTATGACATAATAAAAGTTTTAGGTGTACATCATTACAAATCAACATCTGCCTATGCTATATTAAATACATGACTAATAAGATTAATAATTGAACTCCTTCCTGTCACCTTCTACTTGATCATTTTGCCTGATTTATCCTATTCCCTCTATGATAACCACTAAATTGGTCTTAAGTTTTAAAAGTTTATTTTTGCTTTATTTAGTTTATTTATTTGTTTTTTCTATAAATGACACATAAGTAAAATAATGTTCTCAATTTTTCCTAATTATAATTAATTTCTCTAGCATAAAATCCTCTCATTTTATCTATATTGTTGCAGATTTGTTATTGAGGGAGTTCACCTTTTTATTAGTTGCATGGTATTCTACTGTGTATACGTACAACCTATTTACCCAAATATTTATGAGTAATTATGCTTCCTAAAGATTATATACTATACTAAAGTATATATTATATATTTAGTATATATGTTATATACTAAAAGAAAAATTGTGCTGAAAGAGATGAGGTAAATAGCTCTATAAAGAAGGTTTAAAAGATACAAGGAGAAAATATATGGAAAAATTAATTTATGGAAAAACTTCAGAGACAAATGATAAGGGTTTTCAGGAGGAATGAGTTCACTAAATGAATATCAGGATTAATTAAAATGTTGAGGAAAAGTAAAAGAAAGTATTAAAAATTTCCTTAAAGAAAATATCTACAAACAAATAACGTACATTAACCATCTTATTTTATTTTATTTTATTTTATTTTATTTTATTTTATTTTATTTTATTTTATTTTGGGGTGGGCAACTTCACTCAGTAATGGTCAGGGCATACTTCAGGCTCTGTGGTCAAGGATTCCTCCTGCAGGGCCTCAAGAGTCATATTTAACCCAGTCAGCTGCTTGCAAGACAAGTGCCCCACCAACTTTATTATCTCTCCAGCCCCTAATCACTATTTTAAGAGGAGAAAATTGATTTCTAGTATTATTTTCTGCCATAATTAAAAAGAAGAAAGACTAAGTTATCTGAGTGACTAGGGTGTGAAGAAGTATCTGATACTCAGGATTCTAGATGGTGGGGAAAGGAGAACACATGAGGCAGTTAATCCAGGAAACTGAGAAGCATGAAACAAAGATCAAAGGTTGCCAGCACAGACTATACCACCGGAAGTAAGACTTTAACAAAGAGCTCATAAGGGGGTAGAAGAAAAGTACGGACACAAGACTCTCCTCCCCATGTTTCCAACTACATACCAAGGAAGTCAAAGGCCTGGAACAAACTGCAAGGGCCCAGCATCCTTGACAGAGGCGTGAAAAGGTAAAGCAGTTGTCCACATAAACTGGGAGAGGCCAAGGTGCGGTGGCGCATGAGAGGAAGGGAGCCTGCAAAGCGGAACTCTTTCAGGAGAGATTTCTGAGAAATAGTGGGACACTGGGGCACAGATATCATGGCTGGGTTCTGAGAAAGAGAGAGGCCAACAATTGCACATAGTGGCAGCTGACAAGTCACCAGGGATCCAGGATAAAAGGGGGATGACCCCCTTCATTCCTATTGCTATGGCTACCTAAGAACATCATGACATTCTTGCGGCTTCTGGCTTAGGTCTTACCTGGAATGTGGGCTCATTCATTGCTTGTAAGTACTTCTGCCCTTACAGTAAACTGGCATTTAAGTATTCATTATTTATTTTATGTATTTGTGGTTTCAGACCCACACTCCGTAGTGCTCAGAGCTTACTCCTGGCTCTGTGCTCAGGAATCACTCCTTGCAGAGCTCGGGGCACCATATGGACTGCTCGGGATAGAACCCAGGTTTCCTGCATGCAAGGCAAGTCTCTTACTGCTTTGTTTTCACTCCTGATCCATTGTGTTCAAGTCTTTAGCAGGAGGGCAATGATGGGGCTTACTCCACTTATGAAGTCCTTATAAAAGAGCTCCCGAGACCAAAGCATACTACAGCTGTGTCAGGCCTTGGTTTCTGCAGCACCTGTTTTATAACTCTCTGAGGCCATAGTTGGCATGCTGCTTCCCTGTGGTACTTACTGCCTCTGAACAGAAATGAGCAACTGAGCTGAAGAGACCCATTGGGATCTATTGACAATAAGATCACCATATAGTTGCTCTAGAGCTGTGGCCTGACCAAAGTTCCAACCTCCTCTACGTTACTCTCTTCCCACTGGTTCTTTTTGAAAGAGTTGAGGGGAGGAACACACAGATCAAGGGTTTGCCACAATAGTGGTCACATAAAGTACTTTAGAATTGGTCTAGAGGAGATTGCAGGTCACAATTCCCAGCTCAGACACAAGTGGCTCTTCAAGAATCTTGAACTTGTGAAACCTTTTAGCAGTAACCTCTACAGTTCCACATCTTGACTTCTGTTCTATACTGACACTAGGTCTCCAGTCATCTAACAAGTGCAGGAGTGTTGGTATATAAAGTAACAGACATCAGGGAAGACTGTGTAAATATATTAGGGTTATATTATACAGCCCACAAATCTAGATGGGCCATGCAGAGCTAGTCAAAAGAAGACAGCCACTCAACTTAGCACAGCATAGTTAATACTCACTTTAAACAAAATGAGAAAGAGTAATTTATCACAGACAAATGAGCAAAATAAAAACCAAGTATATCTATCCTACATGAAGAGGTTTTTAAAGCAACAGCTAAGACATTAACGTCAGGAAAACAATAGGCAAACAATATAGGATTTATAACAAGGACCCAGAACCTATTAAAAAAAACTTCAAGCAAGTACAATGAATTTATAAAAGTATAACAACGGAGATAGTCCAGGGGTTAAGGATCTTGCATTGCAGGTGGTAGACCCAGGTTCTCTGATGCGCCACTGAGGGGGCCCTTGAACTGAGTCAAGGGTAACTACCAACCACCGCCCAGTGTGGCTTAGAATCAAACAAATATAAAAAGTAGAATATTTAAGCTAACAACTACAATAAAGGGACTTGACAATAAGCAAGAAAAAACATTTAAGGGAGTTGATAAGTGGGAAGGGATGTTATCCAAATAGAACAGCAAAAGGAAAAAAAGAGTCCAATGGCGCTACATCAAGAAGAATAATATCCATATTATAGGGGTTCTTGAAAGAGAACAAAAAGAAAAGGAAATGAGTTGAGGTGGATAGTGGTAACTGAGAAAACATTCAAATGCAAGAGATTCTAGGGGTCTGAAATAAAATAAACCAAACATTTATATTATTATTTGAGTGTTTGATACTTTGATGCTGGCACATGCCAGCTATGGCTCATACTTTGATGTCTTATCAGACACACTGCATCACCAAATATGTATAATAGCTTCTTAAACTGGTTTGTTAAACAGGAAATCCTGGCATAAAGGTGATAATTTATTTACTGATAATTTCAAAAGTTTGATTTTTATTCATTGAAAGTATGATTTATTTAATCCCAATTCAATAATTATAAATACATTTAAGAATTATTAAGTGGCAATTTTTATTTTTAATTAGTGATTGCTTTTATGGAATGTTAAAATATAATTAAACATGGTGCTGGCTGAACCTTATAAAGGTGGAAAAGTGTCTTTGTCCTTATAGTCTTTTTCATGGTGATGTTTCTACTTTGTCCATCAAGATAAGAATTTATATTCCTACATCATTTTTGTGACATTCTTATAGATTCACTGTATGAATAAAAAAAATTATTGTCTTGGGGCTGGAGAGATAGCACAGCGGGTAGGGCGTTTGCCTTGCACGCGGCTGACCCGGGTTCAAATCCCAGCATCCCATATGGTCCCCTGAGCACGGCCAGGGGTGATTCCTGAGTGCATAGCCAGGAGTAACCCCTGTGCATCGCCAGGTGTGACCCAAAAAGCAAAAAAAAAAAAAAAAAAAAAATTATTGTCTTTGTAAACAGGTATTAGTTCTCCAGTAGCCATTTCTTCAATATGGCAATAAGAATTGAACAGCAATATTTTTTCTAAATTTTAAAATATTAATTTTATTACCCATCCTTGTTGTATATGCCATACATTTATGAATGAAGTCCTGAATTTAACCATATCACAACTTTTCTGTACTGAGTTATGGATTTTTGTAAATATTTCCAGTACAATTCCATTTGCTCTGATATTACAACACCTTTTGGTCACAATATCATAGTGAAAAAAAGTATCAGTATCAGTTATTGTTTTCTCTCATTGAGCCTGTTAGTCTTCTATGTAGAAGGCCTAACTATCACTAACCATTCCCGTAAATCCTCAGACAATGACTTCAGTAGCATCATTGTGAGATGTAACAATGATCAAAAATTAACTTTTATTGGGGCTGGAGCGATAGTATAGCGGGTAGGGTGTTTGCCTTGCACTCGGCCGACCCGGGATCAATTCCCAGCATCCCATATGGTCCCCAGAGCACCGCCAGGGGTAATTCCTGAGTGCAGAGCCAGAAGTGACCCCCGTGCATCGCTGGGTGTGATCCAAAAAGCGGAAAAAAATTAACTTTTATCGATCTAAATTTTTATAATACCATTAGCCTTTATCTTGTAACAAATAATATGAAGAAAATACAAGTCTCACAATGAAGATGTTACTGGTGCCCGCTTGAGCAAATCAATGAACAACAGTATGACAGTGCTACAGAGAGAAAATTGGTTTGTACCAGCCAGCTGGGCAGGTTGGGAAACTGAGGGAAGATCATACTCGTGGCAGAATTTGTAGTGGAACATTTAATGGCTGAAACAACTTATTGCAAACAACTTGGTAAATCAGGGTGTTATAATGAAAAAAATTCAATAAAAAGCACCATGTTTTGGCTTTCCATTGTTTTCCTTTATTAATGGAACCACTATAATTGTTCAGGGTAGGTAGCATACTAGCTGTGGTTTTGTTTCTCCATTTAAAAAAATTTTATCCCACTACAATATTTTCAATTTATTTCTCATGGTAAAAATTTTTATTTACTTTTACTGTGAAGGTTTTCAGCCAATATAATAGCTATCTGGAACTATTATGCACTTCTCAAAACAAGTCAGCCATCAATTTTATCACAGAATCATGCACATGTGTTTTCTTCATGATTGTTAGATTATTTGCAGTATACACATCGAAATTTCAGGTGTAGCCTACAGACAAACACAGTTTATCTACTTTTATTACATATTTGTACCTCTTTTTTCTTTTTTTGGCTTTTTTTGAGTCACACCCGGCGATGCACAGGGGTTACTCCTGGCTCTGCACTCAGGAATTACTCCTGGCGTTGCTCAGGGGACCATATGGGATGTTGGAAATCGATCCTAGGTCAGCCGGGTGCAAGGCAAACGCCCTACCCACTGTGCTATCACTCTAGCCCCACATATTTATATCTCTTATCTGGAATCGTTGGCAAAATCTGAGAAGTCATCTCCATAGAAAAATACTTTCATCCTATTTGCACTGGGTTCAACAGCATTTTAAAATATATCAATAATTGCTTCTACTATGCTTCTAGTTTTGTTTAATTGAGCTTTATTCCTACCTGTGAACTTCTGGAAAAAAAATGTAGACTTAAGAAAAGACAAAAGCCAAGTCGTGACCATGAACCACCTCAGGTGCCATGTAAACTCCAGAGACTCATGAATAAATTTAGAAAGAGATCACCAAGCCATGAAAGAAAGGGCACCCTGGAGAGGCAAGCCATGAAAGAAAGGGCACCCTGGAGAGGCAAACAGAGCCTCAGAAATTGCTCCCACACTGCAAAATTGTCACCATGTCCCCAGGCAGACTCCATTGCCTTGGGACCAAGCCTCTCCCAGAAATTAATCTGCTGAAATTTTCAGGTATGCAGGTTTTGTGACTGAAATCTCCAGGCTTTTGCAGAGTGAGGGTGGGCTACCTTCCCCAACCACCTCATACTTCCAAAAGTCCTAGAAGTCATGCAAACACCCCAAATCACCCACCCAGTTAAAATTTTAACTCCAGCTGTACCACCCTGTTAAAAATTCTGTACTTCCTGGAGCACAACATGAAGCAAACTCTACAACTTGATAAATCAGCAGTAGCACACCAGATTGAATGGGAAATAATATAGAGGCAACCAATCTCAATTAACAAAATTATAAACACAGAAGCCATAACCTGTAACAACATTTTAGTAATCTCTCATACAAGATATAAATGTCTCCACGGTGAGATACAGCAATTTGTATTTTCTTTGAAGGAAACATTTTTAATCATTTTGTTAGCAAATTATTGATAGTAAGCAATATAAAATAAATTATTGAGGACCTGCTATGGAGGTAGGCTTATGGGGTGGTTCAGAAAACTGGAGACAGTGGTGAGGGAAGGTGTAATGATGGTGGGTTTGGTGTTGGAATATTGAATGCTAATAGCAAATCATCATAAAAAAACTTTGTAAACCATTTAGAAATATCCAATTTTCTTAAGTTAAGAATATCTACTAAGTAATTAAGAACCTTTTTATTTGAAAGAGATTCATCAGTCTTTATCAATTTTACATTGAGTTATGAACTTTAAACTTAGATTATTTAAATGTCCATTATCTTGGTGAAATATAGGCTTTTGGTCTCAGAGTTCACATTGGAATTTGGAACAATGCTCATTTCTAGTGTTTATAATCCAGTGGTTTCTTTGTTAAAGAGATGAAAATCCAAATAAAGAGCAAAAGTTTAGAATAAGTTGAAATTCTGTATCAATCAGATACACTCTGGATGTGTTCATTAGAATATTTCAGATTACTTTTCTGAACCAATTCACTTGTGTTTATCTTAATTGGTTCTGGAAAAAGGCTCTGTGGTAGACACTAAAGGCATTTGCTATCAATTTTTGACACTAGACAGTTTTAATAACAAAGCTTAGTATTTAATTTAATATTGGTTGGTGGAGCTGGGTTTGGAAATTAAGTTCTCTGATATCCTGCCATTTCCATCATATCCCACCATCTGCCCTCGGCTGAAACTGAGATTACAAGTATTAAGAAAGCAAACCACTGGAACCAAAATTAATAGTTCACTGAGGGTGGCACGCGAAAAAAGAATTCCTTCTTGGAACTTAAATGTACTTGACGAACCAAAAAAAAAAAAAAAAAAGCCAACCAACTTTACCCTCATATTAGTTTGGTCAATTAATCATTTGGGGTATTTTAGTTCAACTTTGTTAACATTTAAGATTCCTGGCCTCAAAATGCTGATCCTAAGACTTTTAGGGGCCTTTCAATTTTAGTTCAAAAGAGAATAGTTTCAGTTTACCTGATGAAGCCTTATCTTAAAATTCCACTGAACGCTGAGCTCCAAAGCTTGTGACTGCTGCCACACAGACTTTTTCATCACTTTACAACTCTTTTCAATAACAAGTGGCTGATTTTAGAAGCCTCAATTGAATATCACGAAACTAACAGTTACTAGAAAATACAGGACAGATATCCATTTGATCCATTGTTCACTTTTTACTTTTCCTCATTACGAGAGTCAGCATGTAGAGAAGTCTTTTGAGCTTCCGAAATTACTGACAATCCCTTCAAAGTCAAACCCATTTTCTAAACCTCCTCTCTCCTCTCTCCCCCAGTCACATGATCAGGTAAATGTACTTGAATCATACAAACAGGTAATCTACCAGGCTACACTCCAGACAGTTAAGTGGCTCTAACATAAACTCCTGGGGGAGGGGGGAGGGGCGGGGGATGAAGAATGCAAGATAAAAGCATCATTTGTCTTTTAAGCAGTACTCACTGAAAATCTACCCATTATACAGTGCAGACCTGGAAGAAGACGTGGGTGCCTTTTTGATGTGGAAGAATTTCCTTCGTCCTCTGAAGAGTCAGTGACCTAGCTTTGCTTTTCTTTAGCAGAATGTGGGTATTTGCTTGCTTCACATTCCAGTTCCTTGATAGATGGCTGAGCTGAACTTGGCCTGCACTGAGCTGAAGGGATCAAGACTTGGACAGATTCTTTGTTCAGTGCCTTGGTGTCAGCGGCTTAGGGTAGTCGGTCTGTCGACTCTGGGGCCTTTCAATGGGAGGACAGATCCTTTAGCTCGCAGATAGAGCAACAAAGGTTTGCTTATGGTGGGGTGGCCTCCTCTGAAAAATAGCCTTTTTGTGTCAGGATATTTATCATGTGCTCATGTCATCGTTTCAGAGACTGTGGCCCTCCTAGCTCGGACAGAGCATGAAGTCTTTTATCTCTGACTGTGAATATTGCTTTGAAGCCTGGGCAAGGAATACACTTCAAGTTTAGCGATAGAGAAACTCAAATAGTTGAGTAAGAAGTGAGAGGGGATGGAGAAAGATACAGAGCTGCTAATGGGAAAATGGGGAAAAATTAATCTAATCACCCTGTAGTCAAAGAAATAAATCCTTTGTTCCCCACCTTATGAAAAAATTTCAAGTATTTAAGGTCATGTCATGTGGTTTCATCTTATGCTTCATCTGGCTTTATGATTTTCAATGAAGCAAATGTTCAAGGTATTCAAATTAAATTAGAGGTGTTTTTTTTTTTTAATATTCACAAAATGGGAGAGTACAAGTTCTTGGGGACAAACAAAGAGAAGTCTCATCAAAATTTCTTTTGTGAAAACAGTCCTAAATGACTTATATTTAGGTTTTATTTTATTTTATTATTCTTCATCCAGAGAAGCCAGGGGACAGATTATTTTGAAGCTGCACTTCATCAGAACTAATTTTGAGTTTATATATATTCTAACTTTAAAATACTCTCAGGGAATTTTTGTTTACTTATTTGAGTTTGACACAAAGAGCACCATAAAGCAACTGGAGGTTCTTAAATATAGACAAAAAGAATGCTGCTGTGCGAAATATTTAAGAGAGAGTCCTAAGTGAAAGTGTTTACAAGTTTTATAACTGGACATAGTTTAATGAAGGTTAGGAAAGCTAGATCTGCTACATTCCCTTCCACTGAACTTCATGATATTTAAGTTCAAATCAATACAATTCCTTGCACAAAAACTTAACTTACTCTGGTAAGTTGCTGTCTTTTTTCCCCTGCTACATACTGGGCTGGAGCGATAGCACATTGGGAAGGGCATTTGCCTTACATGCGGCTGACCCAGGTTTGATTCCTCTGCCCCTCTCAGAGAGCCCAGCAAGCTACCAAGAGTATCTCGCCCCCATAGCAGAGCCTGGCAAGCTACCCGTGGTGTATTTGAGTTGCCAAAAACAGTAATAACAAGTCTCATAATGGAGATGTTATTGGTGCCCGCTCAAGCAAATTTATGAGCAATGGGATGACAGTGACAGTGACATACAGTTAATTAGTGTTCTTTATCTATGGAAAAACATGGCCAAACATTCCATTTTAATCAATATTGAACAAAATTAATTTATTCACAGAACTATAAGTTTTTATTTGAAACACAAAGGAAGGTAGACAGGAGAGGCAGAGCAGGCGGGGCACTTTCCTAAAACACAGTCAACCTGGGTTTGATCCTAGGCACCAAATATGGACCCTTGAGGCTTGTTAGGGGTGATGTCTGAGCACAAAGCCAGGGGTAAGCCCCTAGTTCTGCACTGTGTAACCCAAATGGAAAAAAAATATGAGGGAAGTCAAGCTCTTATCTCTGCTAAAGTTAGTAAACAGCCATATTTTGCAATTTATTCGATGTATTTCAAATTATAAATATCTAATGTAAAACAGGATATAAAATTATCAGCATTGAGTTTTTTTTTGTTTTATTATTCTACTCTGAATGATGGAGTGGAGTAATCGCACAGCAGGTAGGATATTTGCCTTGCACCCGGCTGACTTCGGTTTGATTCCTCCGTCCCTCTTGGAGAGCCCGGCAGGATACCGAGAGTATCCTGCCCACATGGCAGAGCCTGGCAAGCTACCTGTGGCATAATCAATATGCCCAAAACAGTAACAAAAAGTCTTACAATGGAGAGGTTATTGGTGCCCTCTTGAGCAAATCGATGAACAACGGGACGACAGTACTACAGTGCAGTGTTACTTTGAGTGACAAAATATATTGACTTATTACATAAAAGCAGCTGGATTTTGAGTGATCTTTGACCACAGAGCTAGAAGTAAGTCCAGCATCACTGGGTGTGGTTCCCAAACTAAAGTATATGTACATATTAGTATGTGTGTACATATATACACATGTATATATAAAATATATAAAATTTCTCTAACCTTATCAATTTCCTGCACATGCATCTTTGTCTACTTGGTCTTTTTTCCAAATCCCTCATTTAGACCTATGTACAACAAGCTTAATTATTCTTTTGAATAAGCAGAAAATAAAACAATCAATTGACCATTTTCAAGGGACATGTGCTCTGCTAATTTTAAGTATTCATGGTTGGTTAGCTTTAAAAATTATTAGGGAATAATGATTTAATAATAATCATTATCATCATCATCATCATCATCTCGTTGATTGTCGATTTTCTTGAGCCGTTTCAGTAATGTCTCCATTCATCCTGGCCCTGAGATTTTAGAAGCCTCTCTTTACTCATCCTTTCCAATGGTGCCTCATTGGAGGCTCTTTCAGGGTCAGGGGAATGAGACCCATCATCGTTACCAGTTTTGGCATATGAATATGCCACGGGGAGCTTGCCAGGATCTCCCATGTGGGCAGAAAACTCTTAGTAGCTTGCCAGGTTCTCTGAGAGGGAGAATTAGGCAATAAGATGTTGCTTCTGGGAGCTTGGTTTTATAGTCTCTAGACATTGGTCATTGATGAGATTACACGGCATTGGGAGCAGTTTCTGGGTGTGACAACCTAGTTCATGGAAAATGGGGGATCTTGACGGAAGAGGTCCAGTCCCAATCCGAGCAGGCTTGGAGATCTCAGCCCCAGGTCCTGCACACCTTCATTCCTCTGCCAGTTCCTTCATGAGCGAGGCTCATCCAAACATGTGGAGAGGAGCTTGAGCATGGCTGTGGCTGGGTTCCAGAGGTCTGTCTTTAGCTGCTGGGGATTTGCTTGGGGCGGGGAGGGAAACTCAACCCACCCCCTCCGAGGGGCCCCAGTGAAGACACCCAGGATCAGGGGGCAAGAGACTCTTGCTGGGTTAAAAATATTTCACTTAAAAATGGGGTGTGATTTGCAAAGATGAGCAAGGCAGGAAACAAATCTTAATCATCTGGACGTCATTCAAGAGGAGTTTACTATTTCCTCAGTGTTTAAGAAAACTGATTTTAGCTGAACTGTTTGAAAAGCTAGTTAAGAAGATTAAACTTTGATGGAAATCAAAGCCCGCAGATTCCTGTGGTCTGGGTGCTCTGGTTTAAAGAGAAAGTGGGCACCCATAGCCCTGAATCTCCACACTTAAGAGTGGTCCAAAGGGAAAGACCAAGAGGGTGGAGGAGACAAGAAAGAACAAGACCCAAGCACACCCAGGTGATGTGCGGGCTCTTCAATGTCTCCCCCAAGGTTACCGTTTTCAGAAGAGAAGAGAAAAGCTGGAGAGGAGGGCCCACATAAACGGTGATGATTCCTTCCCACCAAGCAACCACCAAGTCAGAAAAATTGGTGACGGTGATGAGGCAAGACACCTGCACAACCTCACAAATGCAGAGGCAAAGAGCTTGAGGACAATTCTGGGCTTCAGAACTTGAGAAGTTGCCCAGAAACACACAAGTACTCTGGAATTTATACCACAGGTTGTTTTTTATTTTTTCCATGTGATGATATAACTCAATTAAAGTGGTGGGGAGCAAAATTCTAGTCCCATTGAACAAAACAGCAAAACAAGTGCCTTGAACAAAACGCCACTTTATTTCCTTCAGGAGCCAGCAGCGGTGAGGTCAGGCTTTCTGGGTTTCTTGGGTGATCCAGGGAAATTCCAAAGGCCTTCTAAAGCTGATGATCCCTGGTCTTTATTATGTTTTATTTCACCCCAAATTTTATGGCTTCCCTTTTCTTCTATTATCAGCAAAACACTAGTGCTCTAATACTTAATAGCCATGTTCAAATTACTTATTTCACAAATGAGTGGGGAGGGATTATTTGGAAAAGAATAAGAACAGGAGAGAGGAAGGAGTTGTATAATAATAATAGCACTTTAGCACTGTTGTCCCATTGTTCATTGATTTTCTCAAGCAGGCACCAGTAACGTCTCCATTGTGAAACTTATTGTTACTGGTTTTGGCATATTGAATATGCCATGAGTAGTTTGTCAGGCTCTGCCGTGGGGGTGATACTCTCGGTAGCTTGCCAGTCTCTCCAAGAGGGACGGAGAAATCAAACCTGGATTGGCCTCATGCAAGGCAAATGCCCTACATGCTGTGCTATCGCTGCAGTCTATAATAGTAATAATAATAATAATAATAATAATAAACTGTACTTAGTATTAGTACTGTGTTAAATGTGAATTTGAAATCCTGTAATGGGGCTAGAGACATAGTACAAGGCTTAAGGCACTTGCCTTGCATCCATTCAGCCCTGTTGGATCCCTGGTACACACATAGTGCAGGAGAATCTCTGTGAGCATCACTGAAGACCCCCGAGTTTGCTCTAGAGGTTTTCAGACATGATAGTGTGGCCCAGTAGTCACACCTGTATCACTGGACTCAAGCAGAATCACATGTTTGAACCCCTCCACTGAACCACCTATTGCTAGAGAACCACCTAGATAACACATTCAAAAAAATTTGTTCAGGGACCAGAGACAATACGGTGGGTAGAGTACTTGCATTGCATCTGGTATTAAAAGTTTAAGATTAATTGGCTTTTCCAATATTCAAAGTAACTTAATGTTTGATCTTTATGTTTGTCACTTTTGTTTTTATAATATAAATGAGTAAATAAGAGTAAAATATATCTGTGTTAGATTCCAGATCAACAATTAACAAGATGGTGCTTATATTTTCTTTTTCCTTTTCTCTTTCACTTTGAATTGTTATGACAGCAAACCCACTATTTTAATATGTATCACTGTATCACTGTCATCCTGCTGCTCATCTATTTGCTGGAGTGGGCTCCACTCGAACTCCATTCGTCCTGACCCTGAGATTTTAGCAGCCTCTCTTTACTCATTCTTCCCAAAGGTGCTGCATTGGAGGCCCTTTCAGGGTCAGGGGAATGAGACCCGTCATTGTTACTGTTTTTGGCATATAGAATATGCTACGAGGAGCTTGCCAGGCTCTGCCATGTGGGCATACTCTCAGCAGCTTGCCGAGTTCTCTGAAAAGGAGAATTAGACAATAAGAGTTCACGCAGCTGCATTCGCTGCACACTTCCTGGAGCTTTGTTTTATAGACTCTGGATGTTGGCCGTTGATGGGATTACACAGAGCCGGGGCAGTTTGTAGGTGTGACTGCCAAGTTACTGGAAAACATGGGATCTGGGTGGAGGAGACCCGTCCTGATCAAAGCGGGCTTGGAGATCTCAGCTCTGGGTCCTGCACACCTGGATTCCTCTGCCAGTTCCTTCATGCATGAGGCTCGTCCAAGCGTTTGGAGAGTGGCCATGAGCATGTCTGTGGCTGGGTTCTGGAGGTCTTTGCTACTGGGGTTCTTTTCAAGGCAGGGAGAGAAACTCAACCCGCCCCCCTCTGAGAGGTCCCTGGTGAAGACAAGCAGGCGCGGGGGCAGGAGACTCTATGTACTTTAATAGGTCACTGTCATCCCGTTGCTCATCAATTTGTTCAAGCGGGCACCAGTAATGTCTCTCATTGAGAGGCTTATTGTTACTGTTTTTGGCATATCCAATATGCACGGGTAGCTTGCCAGGCTCTGCCGTGCGGGCTCCATACTCTCAGTAGCTTGCCGGGCTCTCCGAGAGGGGTGGAGGAATCGAACACAAGTCGGCTGCATGAAAGGCGACAGCCCAACTGCTGTGCTATCGCTCCAGCCCACTTTAATAGGTACTATGAAAAATTATACTCTATTACATTTTAAAAATTAAGTAATTTGAATTTTCTTATACTGTATCAGAAAGCATACATTGCATTATTTTCTAACTCACATAAATTTAAAGATGTTTGTTCACTTGGTTTAAGCCATCTTTTTTCCAGATTCTTTTGGACTCAGTCCTTGTATAGAGAGTACTTAGGAAATAAAATCTGCAGAGAAGCCATGAAGCTGTTAAAAATTTTATTGATGAAGGATAGATGCAGGGAAGACAGGAATTCAAGAAAACCTTTATTCCACTCACAAGGATAGAATACCTAGGAACTTCAAAATGTGAACTAATATGTTTAGGTATCCTTTTGCTATTGCTAGAATCCTAAAAGGTCATTTTAAAAATTAGGTTTCATTATGTAAAATGCACAAGCCATATTTTCTTTACTGTTAGAGTAATACTATGAATCCATTTCTGGCTATATTAAACTGTGTTTAGCTTTCTCCACCTTTCAAAATCCTACAGAGCTCATAGCTAAGTGGTTTGAATAGTGGTCATACATATTCAATTATTAACTATTAAACCATAATTATTAAACCATACATATCCAATTATTAGTTATTAAACTCTATTAATGTGAACTTACTTAAAAAAGAAACAAAATTATTTTGCAAATGCAGTCATGGAACTTCAGATAATATTAATTGTCTTATTATCAGGGAAATGCAAATTGAAATGACAATGATATATTACTTCATACTAGTAAAACAAACTTTTATCTGATAGATTGGAACAGGGATTCAGAGAGATAGCACAGAAGTGAGACACTTGGCTTGCATGCTGTGGATGGTTTCCTTATATGGGATCATGGGTACCACCAGAAGTGATTCCTGAACACAGAATCAGAAGTGAGTCCTGAGCACCTCTGGGTGTGGCCCAAAACTTCAAAAACAAATAAATTTTTTTAAAAACATGATAAAATAAAAATAAAAGACAAACCAGTGTTGGCAAAAATGTGGTGCAGAGTTTTCACCACTGTTGCTGGGAATGTAAACTGGTTTAGCACCTATGGAAAGCAATATGGAGACTCCTTACAAAATTAAAAATAGAACATGTTATTCCAGTTCTTTGTATCTATGCGAAACATTGTGTTGACCTATGTTCTCTACAGCACAATTTATAAACACAAAGATCTGGAAACAGCCCAAAAGTCGAACAACAGATGAGTAGATAAAGAAATAGTGTTTTGCATACACACAAACACAAACATACATATGCACAAAACAATATTATTCAGCTATAGGAAAGCATGGGATCATTTATTTGCTAAACTTGGATGTAACTAGAGGGTGTCATATTTAGTAAACTGAGTCAGAAGTAGAAGGACAAATGCTGTCTGATCTCATTAATATATGACAAATAATGAAACAGAGCAAAGGAATGGAAAATATCTACTAAAGGCCCTGGCAAAAGAAACTGAGGTTACTAAGTGTGTGAGGACGGGAGCTAGAGGGGAGTGATATGAGAATGGCAGCAATGGCTTTGGGCAAGGATTGTGGAAGAGCAGCAGATTTGTATGACAAAAGCATAAACATTAATACTCTTTAAATCATATCACCTCCAGAACAAAGACATACTTCAAAAAGACATATAGGTCGACCCAAAGTAAGGCATCATATCTAGGTCAGAGCAGAGACTGGAATGATGCAGTCATAGACTCTGCATGCCCGTGGAAAATACAGCAAATATCCAAAACATGTGTGGCATACACATGCATGAATTTACTCGAGGAAAGGGTACTTGTATAATGAATCTTTTCTCAAAATAAAGTTACCAGTAACTATTAGAGATTAGTTGATGAAGTAAAATCAAAAGCACTTTTGAGGGAATTGGAGCAATAGGACAGCACTTGCCTTGCACGTAGCTGACCTGAGTTCCATCTCAGGTACTGCATATGGTCCCCTGAACTCTTCTAGGAGTGAACCCTGAATGCAGCAGCATGAACATGAATGCCCGATCTCTGCTGGGTGTGGCATCTAACATAAAACAAAAACACAAAAGTACCTTTTAGCCTTTTCTTCCCAATCTAATTTGGAGAAAATCTACACACACACACACACACACACACACACACACACACACACACACACACACACACACACACACACACACACAGAGACAGAGGGAGAAAGAGACAGAGACAGAGTTAGAGATTAAAACGTATGTAGTCCAAATTCCAAATGAAAGTTCTTACTTTTTCATTTAAAGCTTTAATCATTAAAGTATCAATGAGCATTATCAGATGAGATGATTTTTTTAAAACATTTTAGCCTTGGGGCTGGAGTGATAGCACAGCGGGTAGGGCGTTTGCCTTGCACACGGCCAACCCAGGTTCGATCCCCGGCATCCCATATGGTCCCCCAAGCACCGCCAGGAGTAATTCCTGAGTGCAAAGCCAGGAGTAACCCCTGAGCATCGCTGGGTGTGACCCCCCCCCAAAAAAAGCAAAAAAAAAAAAAACATTTTAGCCTTTAAATTCTGGTAAATTCTAAGAGGAGCAAGAAGTACCCTGAATAACAGTCCTTTTCTATATTAAAATTTTTCTGAAAAAAGTTGCCCTCTAATATTTCAGATCTTTGTTAAGTATAACTTAGATTGTCAGGAAGAAATCTCCAGAATCACACAGCAGTGTTGAGGTACATAAAGTTGATTTCTTTCTTGAAACTAAGAGTGAATATTACACTGAACATCTTTGGAAGGCATGACCCAATATGTTCTTAAGATTGAAATCTTGCCATTGGTTTTGATAGCTTTCTGGTTCCAGAAAGTATGTTTGTTCCCTTGTTATTTAAAGTAAACTGGGGGAGAGACAACAGGTTTGAATTTGAGAAGTCTTGGGGCTGGAGCGACAGTGCAGGAGATAGGGCATTTACCTTGCACATGGTCAACCCTGGTTCGATCCCTGGCACCCCATATGGTTCTTTGAGCCCTGCAGGTAGTGATCTCTGAGCACAGAGCCAGAAGTAAGCCCTGAGCACAATTAGGTGTGATCCAAGGGGAAGGAAAAAAGAATTTGAGAAATTTGGATTTCCCATGCTGTAGGGGTAGAGAAAAGTATTAAAGTTTTAAATACTGTTCTACTCTTGTTGCCTTCCTCTGACCAGTGCTACCCAACGTCAGAATCTGGGCAGAAGTCACTCACACAGAGCAGGGTTTTCGCACTGTTCTTAATAAATGGTAAGGGTTATTAATAATAGCAATAATAATAACATGTAATGAGCACACTGAATTCGTTATAGTCATTCTGCTTCCAATGGTCTATGTTTGTTTAAATCTGAAGGGAATGGGGAAATCTGTGCCCAGATATAGGTATAGTGCTCCCTCATTAAAACTTTGGGGAAACTACACTATTCAGTGTGGAGCCAAAGCAGCTTCCCAGTTAAGTGAGCACAATAGTGTTTGCACCTGTATCTCTCACAGCCAAACGTGAGCTCACACCACTGTTGATCTTGATTAAAAGGATTGGAGAAAAAGAGATTTCTATCTGCCACACTATACTTGTTTTATTGGTTATGCTCATGGGTGGAATATAAAGTGAAATTTTGCAGAAGACAGTATAAAATCCACGCTGACTTAAAAATTCTTGCCAATTCAACACACTCAGCAGAAAACCCTTGCCAGAACTTCTTTTGCTTTAAATAAAACTACAGAATTGTAGTTGCTATATAGTTAAAGGCATGTCTATGAATTAGTATAGACTTTAAATCCCATTCTTAATAATTTTCCCCTGAAGTAGGTTTATTGGTTACTCTCATATAACCTGAAGCCATGGAATCATAAAACTAGAACTAATGCAGAAATTTTGTTCTATTTTTTTCTTTTCCCTTCTCCCTCCTACCCCCTAAATTTTATGTCACTGATCAGAATACAGTGTCATCAAAATGTAGAAAATTTATGACAGAAGTCCTAATAAAATCTAAATAATTTCATATGAGCTGGCTCATTAATGAATTACTTTTATCCCATTGATTTGGTGTGTTAAATACAAGTTGATGCTCTCTATTTTCCTTTCTTGGTGATGCCATGAAAATGAAATTGGTTTTTAAGAGCTCAATATCTCAGTGCTTTGATAAAAAGTGTAGAGAGTAACATGTACCAAAACAAAGCAACCATGGGTTGGGGACGGAGCGATAGCACAGTGGGTAGGGCGTTTGTCTTGCATGTGGCTGACCCGGGTTCTATTCCCAGTATACGATATGGTCCCCTGAGCATCGCCAGGAGTAATTCCTGAGTGCATGAGCCAGGAGTAACCCCTGTGCATTGCCAGGTGTGACCTAAAAAGCAAAAAACAAAGCAACCATGGGTAGTAGAAAATGATCCTATTTGAAGGCTACTGAGAGACTCATGGGCAAACAGCTATTGCCAGGTGGTGTGACACACACCAGTGAAGGAGCAGGGTTCTCTGGATGGCTTATGCAATGTGGGGAGGAGAGAGGTAGAAATCTGAAGAAGGAAATCTACTGTTTCCCTCTGCCCACCTCAGCCACCCAGGAAATTCCAAGGCCATCTAGGACTGAGGAAAGTCTTCAGTAAGCACGGCTCTGCACAGACCTCATCTCTCCCCAGCTCCACGAGGCAATGGTCCAGCTGTGCCTGAATACTGCAGGGGTTATTACCCCAAAACAAAACAAAGCAAAAAAAAAAACAAAAAATAAAGAAAAATAAGAGAAAACACAGACTTCTCCAAAGTGGAAAATGTCAGGTATATATCAAACAGGGAAGTGAAATACATTTCCCAAGAATGAGGGAAATGTGCCTAAAAGTAAGAACGTCAGGTATGGGCCCAAGAGTTCTAAGGTCTCCTAAGTATACATATCAAGGACACACGCAGGCATTATTCCAAGTTAGTTTATATATAATTTACCCAACACCCCCTACCCCAAACAATGGATATTTGGTTGGGTGTCAAGAGTAAGATCTTGGAATTGTTGATGGTAATTTGACATTATTTGCATGGTATGGATGGGGTCCAGAAGTGGAGCTTTTTCACCCAGGGCATCAAGCCACCTCTTCTCTCTGGAATTCTCCTTGCACCTGGCTTGGAATTCTGCATCTCCATGGTTTTCTGGGCTCCTGAATCTCAATGGTTTTCTATGTGTCAACATGATCCATGTCTTCAGGCTAGTTTAGATTTTAGATATTGTTTTCCCCAACATGCATTAGCAGCCCCTCACCCTTCCCCTCAACCTCTGCTATCTTCCTATCTGCAACACTGCTAATGACTTTAGTTTACTATCACAGAAATATGTCCTTACTAAAAAGAAAATGATCATTTCAATAGACAGTCTCACTTCTGACATGAGAGGGGACCTGTAGAAAGAGATTTTCTTGTCACTCCACTCACCCTGGAATTTATCATGAACAGGATTGTGGCACTGGCTCAAACAACATTAAAACATTGTTTTTTGGAATCTTTCCTCTCAATAACGAATTCTTTTTTTTCTCACATATTATAAGAGCAGAAATATTCATAGACTTTTCATTTAATGACATAGTACTCAATGAAATGGACAATGGGCAATGCTATCTTTATTTTACTCTACCTTTAATTTATCAATAAAGTAAATGATCTTTATCAACTTGTAATGATCTTTTCTTTTCTTTATTTGGGCCACACCTGATGGTGCTCAGGGATCACTCCTGCTGGGCTCAGGAGAGCTTTTGTTGTGTCAGCAACCAAATCCTTTTTGGTCATAAGCAAAGCAAGCACTCTATCCATTTCCTGCTGTTCTTCACTAATTTGCTCAGTTGTCATCTGGCACATCATTCTCAATGGGTATTTTTTAATTACTGGTAACTCTCCTTAAGCTTCTGAATCTTTCTCAACCACTGCAAGTTGTTTCAAGGCTCAATTCTAGTCAATTCGAGTTGCAGCGAACCTAATTATTTTTCTGGGTTCACAATTTATACCCTAACTAATTTAATATTAATTTTTTTAGGGACTGGCATTTTCTAAAAGTTTATCTTGAACTCAGACTGACATGGGCAGGTAGGTTAAGGAAAAAAAAAAACAAACCCACATCATGTCAATGAAATTTCCTGGAAGTATGTAAAAAACTAAAGCTCGCCGAGGGGCGAGTGCACTCGCGGGCTCTCCGGGCGGCTCTGTCTCACCACCCGCATTCGGTGCTCTGGAACCGCAGTGTGTGGACTGGATCGGGACGGCCGGTGGTCAAGGACAGGTGAAGGAAGAACGAGGACCAAGCTGGTTGCTGATTAGTTACCGTTTATTCAATCTTCAAACTTTCTCATCTCCCGCACTCCCAGCTCCGGCCTCTCTCTGGATCTACTGCTCAACTGATGCCTCTCTCTGGCTTCTCTCTCTCCTCCTACTTGTCTCTCCCACCTTGCCCTCTAGGCTACAACCAGCCAGGTAGCCAAATCAACATAAGAAAGCCCTTCCTGAGGGCAGGGCACTCCAAAGCCCTTCCTCACTCTTAAGGTTTTTTTCTTTTTCTTAGTCCAGGAACTTATTAACATCTTAATACTAGTTATTTTTGTATGGACATAGCAAGGGATACATTGAGGCTTGCAAGGCAGCTCTCCTGGCAACATCTTGCCACAGGCTCAGACCACAGCACTCAGGCCAGATTAATCATTCCTCACCCTAGCAGGGTCCAAATCTAGTATCACTGTTTGGATCATGACAGCATTTGTCCACGATCAAGCTCTTAACTTATAGTTAAGCATTAGGCACTTTGGCCAGGCCCATCTCGATGCCAGGGTAGCACACAACTCACCGCTTGCCCTGGGTCCTTCTTGTCCCACGTCGGGACCGTGCTTTGGGGGTGCTAGGAAGTAAGGGCAGCTGAGGCTTAGGTCAAGAGAACAGATGCCCTGGAGGAAAATATCATGTAGAGTCAAATGACTCCCAGGTTACAAAAGCATAACATTTGTTAAGTCTTCCTGTGTCCATACAAAAAGGACTTGCTCTGAATAAACTATGCAAAGGACTCAAGGAGAAGAGAAAAACATTATTTACAAGTCAACAGAACACTAAGAAAGAAGCTACAAATAAACAAAGAGGAATAGGAGCACTGTAACGGAAGTAACCCAATAAACCTAAACTAGTGAGGCTATGTTATCCTACAGAAGTAGGATATCCTACGCCACTAGTGCTAAGTCTGACCTACCTTGTGGATATAGAAAGAAAGACCTGATAAGACCTTCTCCAGCAACAGACCTTGGGGAGACTGGACACCTTCCTTGAGAAAAAGCCTGAATGAAATTACTGGAAAACTCTCAATTTCTTTGTTTAATCCAATTAAATCCTCAGCTAGCCCAGGCCAATGAAGGCTGGACCTATCCTCAGGATATAGATCCAGCAGGACCAAAGTTCAAGAAATGGAGTTTCAAAGTCCACTCCCAGCGTCTACTCAATTAGCAACAACCCTAGAAATGGATTCTTATCTAGCTAGAAAGTCCCACATGGAAGCAGCTTGGAAAAACCCTATAAAATCCACCTTGAACAAAGGGAGAGTGCACATATGCTGCCTGAGCCCGTGTGCTGCTTGTGGCACATGGCTGAGCACATGTGTCACCTGAGCACCTATGTTGCCCACATCTCCCCTCTTGAGATGTGTACTTTCCTGTCTAATGCTGAGGTGTGCATATAGGGGCTCTCTCTGCCCTTGGGGAACCTGTGTTCTCTCTTGAGCTTGTTACTCTCTCTCTCTCTCTCTCTCTCTCTCTCTCTCACATTCCCTCCCCTCTCACCTTTAAAAACCTCCAAATAAAATCTGTTCTACTTCACTGCTTGTCTACTCCTGAATTTTTTCTGCGAGATGAGACAAAAACCTGGAAACTCTGGGTCTTGGGGTAGCAGAGGAGGCTTGGGGCAAAGTGACTGTCTCTCTCCTCCCTGTCTCACATAAGCCACCTATGGGGCCCATAGACATCAAGACTTCTCACTGGGAATCTTTAGTAGAAATCCATAGAAGTGTATCTAAATTATCTTTTAAAAAACTTAAAGTGGCAGGGCTGGAACAATAGCACAGCCGGTAGGGTGTTTGCCTTGCACTCGGCCAACCCATGTTCAATTCCCAGCATCCCATATGGTCCCCTGAGCATCACCAGGGATAATTCCTGAGTGCAGAACCAGGAGTGACCCCTGTGCATCGCCAGGTGTGACCCAAAAAGCAAAAAAAAAAAAAACCCAAAAAGCAAAAACTTAAAGAGGCATTGGCTTCCAACTATATAACTATAGCTTCAAGTGAAAAGCATCATAGTTTGACATCTATTTTATTTGCTTCATTATGATTTCCACCAAAAGTCTAGACATCTTTTTTGCTCACCCTCCAACAAGCTTCCCCTAAGATTACCACTGAAAAGTCTAATGGCCAATTCAGCATCTCTTTTACATATCAAAAGCGATTAATCTTGTTCCTTGTTTAAAGCAGAAATGAGGAGGGGAAGAGTGTCAGGAAATCTTGTTATTCAAATTGGTTATTTAAAATCTCTCTTGCAGGAGTTGGGTGCAGGGGACTAGTCAAACAGTGGGAATAGCTCAGGGTGGAGATTAGTAATATATAAAGGAAGGCACTGGACAAGTAGTTTATTTCTGGCCCCATATCTAGTGTGGGGAACGAAGACAAAAGCAAAGGATAGTTCTCAGATGTGCCCCCAGTGACCAAAATAGCAGAGCTGGGCTCTGGAAAGTGCTTATAGGAAAAGAGGACCATCACAGGAAGGAGAGATATTTAGAACCCTAAATATCTTTCATGAGGAAGGACTAATGAACACTATTCACAGGAAGGAGTAGGATCTGGACATCAGCTGTAGTCTGCAGCAAGGAGCTATTGCTTAGGTTGTTAAGTAAAACCACTATTAATGTCAAAGCATTGGAGTTCTGTGTGCTAATTTTACCTAAGGTTTCCCTAGGCCCCCAAAATAGCTAACTACAATCTGCTGACACCTCCTACATTCTTTTCCATTCCCATAAATGGCAGCTGAAACCTTTATTGTTCAGACCTTGACTTCTTGGCTCCTCCCATTACTTTTTATTGCCTCGAAGATCTTAATTGCCTCTAATTAATAAGAACCTATTGCCTCTAAGATCTTCAGGTTTTAGCTGAAGCTATGCAAAGACATAACTTCCAGAGTGATTCTATTATGAGGGTCCAATCCCTGCCATTCCTCTGCTTAACACCCTCAATATGCCTATTTTGTTCCTTTTTTTTTTCTTAAGAGTCAGAGAGGAATCCTGTTGTGAATGGGAACAGTCTCTCTCTCTGACATCAATGCATTACTGAGTCTCACATCCATCGAGCATTTCTTAACTGAACACTTTGATAGCTCAGAAAGTTCTAGACAACTGCTTAGTTTCACTCTATTTTTTTCAGAATCTGCACTAAGTTACCTTCTCCATGAAACCTCCTTGAACATCCTATGGAAATGATCAACTTCTAACATACCTTCTTTTCCTCACTAACATAATTTTTATCATTTGTATCTGTCATGAATATTACTGTTAATGTGCTTTTACCAATTTGATATTCTTTCCCTCTCACTATCAATGTTTTCTGTTTGGTCTTGTGCAATCTTCCAGGCTCCTTGAAGTATTACCTTGAGAGTGCTCACAAATGTCTTTTAATGAACCAGAAGAATTAGCATTGGGAAAACAACCTGGGCTTAAAAAATTGTAAATTCATAAGGAAATTATTTGTGAAATTTTTAAGTAACCAACTTTGCTTGTTTGCTTTGCTTTGTTTCCATTTGTAAGAGAGGAGAGAGCTTGGCACTGCATGTATCCTTTCATGGAAAGTCCCTAGACAAGGCAAGTGGGATTCACTGGAAGATCTGAAACTCCTACCCTTCTGATATTTCTGAAATTCTAATATTCTCCTCTAGTGACTAAAAAGGCGAGGCTTTGCTGCTCTTTGACAGTCAATAAAATGAGAGACCTTGTGATGGCTAAAAGAAAGCTTTATTGGCATCATGTTAGCAGATTGGAAAGTGGCAGACTCATGGCTTCAGAGAAACCCTGCAGTCATGGGAAGGGACTTTTATAGGAAAAGAATAGGGTGAGAAAGTTTGATTGCAGACAAAGAGGCTCCAGAAACAATGAATGATGCACAAATGATGAACTCCTTTATAAACTGGTCTCCTGAGGCACACCTCCTCTCATATGCAAAAACTAAACAAAGTAGGAATAAAAGAAGGAATATTGGCGCATATGCTGCACGAGCCCATGTGCTGCTTGCATCCACGTGGCCGAGCACATGTGGTGGTACCTGAGCACATGTATCACCCACATCTGCCCTCTTGAGATGTGTACTTTTATGTTTTCCTATCTAACACTGGGATGTATGTAGGGCCTCTCTCTGCCCTTGGAGAAGCCCACGTTCTCTGTTGAGTGCATTACTCTGTCTCTCTTACTCTCCATTCTCTCTCACTTTTCTCTTCCTTCTTCTCTCCAAAAACCCTCCGAACAAAATCTGTTTACTTCAAAAAAAAAAAAAAGAAGAAGAAGAAATATTACTCTTATATTTAAGAGTAGAGAGTAAGAGAAGGACAAGTATCCTTGTGGAGGAATTGGCTTTTTCCAATTTCTTTGAACTGATTTGATTCCCATCATCATCCCAGGATGAGGACTGCAATGTTCACATCTAGGTGATCAACCAGAATCAGTTGAAAACTATTTTATTTTTGTCTAAGTATAGAAGAAACAAAGGTCACATCACTAAATTCTCACATCAAATCACAACTTCTGGAAATGGTAAAAAATTACAGGCCTACCTAGCAAAATGTATTTTTTAAATATTTTCCAGAGATTACCTTTAATTTGGAAACTCTTTTTACTCATATTAATTTCTAATTAGTCCCAATATCAAGTTGAAAAAACAATTTATTCTCATATGTGCTTCAAAGAAAAAATAGCTGGTATGTGATGGTGAAATAATCTTTAGGGAACAGAGAGTCATGCATAGACAGTATTCTCAGTGTTTTATGGAAGGTCCTTTTCTTTAATTTTGGGTATAATAGACAATCACATTGCCGCATCTGTATTCTTATATTTAGTCTACAAAAAATTTTTTTCTCACCTTTAGAATAGAGCAGATGCTCTTCATTGCAACTTTCAGAACAGGTAGTTATGTTCCTCACTTATTCCATAAGAGGAAATTTATACAGGTCAAGAATCAGGTCAGACACCCTCAAATATATGATCATCTAATCTTTGATAAAGGAGCAAAAAATGTGACTTGGAGCAAGGAAATCCTCTTCAACAAATGGTGCTTGCAAAACTGGACATCTACATGCAAAAAATGGGCTCAGATCTCTACCTAACACCATGCACAAAAGTCAGGTCAAAATGGATTAAAGATCTCAACATCAGACCAGAATCCATAAGGTACATGGAAGACAAGGTTGGCAAAACCCTACACAACATTGAAGGTAAAGGTATTTTCAAAGATGATAGGCCACTGGCCAAGCAAGTGAAAACAGAGATAAGCAAATGGGACTATCTTAAACTAAGAAGCTTCTGCACCTCAAAAGAAACAGTAACCAAAATACAAAGACAGTCTACTGAATGGGAAAGAATATTCAACCAATACCCATCTGATAAGGGGTTGATATCAAGGATATACAAGGCACTGGTTGAACTCTACTACAAAAAATAAACATCTGACCCCATCAAAAAATGGGGGGATGAAAATGAACAGAAATTTTCTCAAAGAAGAAATCTGAATGGCTAAAAGACACATGAGAGAATGCTCTACATCACTAATCATCAGGGAGATGCAGATTAAAACAGCAATGAGATATTATCTCACACCACAGAGACTGGCCCACATCCAAAGGAATGAAAGAACTGGTGTTGGTGCGGATATGGGGAGAAAGGGACTCTCTTTCACTGCTGGTGGGAATGCCGACTGGTTCAGCCCTTTTGTAAAACAATATGGACGTTCCTCAAAAAATTAGAAATTGAGCTCCCATTTGACCCAGCAATACCACTCCTGGGAATATATCCCAAAGAGGCAAAAAGGTATAGTAGAAATGACATCTGCATTATATGTTCATTGCAGCACTGTTTACAATAGCCAAAATCTGGGAAAAAAAAACAGAGTACCCAAAAATAGATGACTAGTTAAAGAAACTTTGGTACATCTACACAATGGAATACTATGCAACTGTCAGAAAAGATGAAGTCATGAAATTTGCATATAAGTGGATCTACATGGAAAGTATCATGTTAAGTGAAATAGTCAGAAAGAGAGACAGACATAAAAGATATCACTCATATGTGGAATATAAAATAACAGAATGGAAGACTAACACCCAAGAGTAGTAGAGATAAGGACCAGGAGGTCTGCCCCATAGCTTGGAAACTGGCCTCACATCCTGGGGGAAAAGGCAGCTCAGATAGAGAAGGGAACACCAAGTAGAGAATGTTGGGAGGAGGACTGATTCGGGTTGAAAGATGCGAGCTGAAAGTAGACTACAGGCCGAACATGAAAGCCACTCATACCTCTATTGCAAACTACAACACCCAAAAAGAGAGAGAACTAAAGGGAATGCCCTGCTGTAGAGGCAGGGTGGGGTGGTGGGGGATGGGGTTGGGGTGGTGAGAGGGATACTGGGATCATTGATGGAGGAGAATGGGCACTGGTGGAGGGATGGGTAAGTGATCACTGTATGAGTGAAATGCAAACACAAAAGTTCATCTTTGTAACTGTACATCACAGTGAGTCACTAATAAAAAATTAAAGAAAAAAAAAGGAATCAGGCCAGACACTCAATACCTCTATTGCAAACCACTACACCCAAAAGGAGAGAGAGAGCAAAAGGAAATGCCCTGCCACAGAGGCAGGGCGGGGTGGAGGGGATGGGTGGGGGTGGTGGGAGGGATGTTGGGACCATTAGTGATGGAAAATGGGCACTGGTGGAGGAATAGGTTCTCGACCACTGTATGACTGAAATGCAAGCACAAAAGTTTATAAGTCTATAACTGTACCTCACGGTGATTCACTAAAAAAAAAAAAAGAATCAAGCCAGAAAAATGGGTCAGCATTGCAATTAATTTTGGAGAGACACGGGCAGCTGAGTTCCTTCATGTGAGCCCTGCTGTCACTGGGCCCAGATCTCTGGAGCCTTAGCAGGATGGCATAGACCAAGTCCCTCCATCCCAAAGGCCCAGTGCTACACCCACCCACATCAGACTTCTTGTGTTGCCAGAGAAATTGCCCAGCTTTGGATATGGTCTTGAAGAGATGCCAGAGAGATGCTGGCAACTGATCATCCCAGGTCCAAAGCTCTTGGAGTGCACTGCTTCACAGCATCCTCATTTTACGGAGCTGACAGCCCAGTAGAACCACAAAAAATTATATGGAAAAATTTGAATAGAAACTTAATGAGTGAAAACAATAGCATGGAAGTCTCAACTTGCACCTAATAGCTCAGTAAATCCTCAGGCTATGGTGGTCATAGCAAGGATCTTATGGGTTATCAGTTGCAACAAGCAACAAAGAGTAACTTATTTTATGACTAACAACTGTATCATGAACAACTTTGTAAATCAGTGTATAGTAAAATTTTACGCCCCCCCAGGAAAAAAAGAATGCCAATGACTGTGTAACCTCTTCTATCTCCTATTTTGATGTGTGTCTCCTTGAGCTTCTCCACCCACAAACTCAAGAAAATACCCATTTCTATAAGACCAACTTCAGGTCCTCATAGTAACAATTAACTGATGGTGAAGAAGCTAATATGTTCACATGGGAAAAAAACATAAGTGGTCTTTCAAATGTCCTTTATGTCTTAACTAAACTCCATCAAACTGCTTGATGCACTATCCCTTCCAGCTAAATGGAAGACTATTATTATTCAGAGATTCCAGCCAAGTAGAAACTTCCTTAAAAAAAAAAAAAGTACAGGGAATGTAATTGTCAGAGTCCAAGCACAAGGATGATAACAAATTGTGCTTTGAATTTAATTAACTGCTGACCATGAATCTGGTCTTGTCAGCTGTATCAACTGCCATTTCATTTAGCTATTCTTGATTTTATAACATTTGTGTTATGGGAAATTAGAGCAATTTCTATGATGCTTTTGATTTTTTTCCTCCCTTCATAACAAAGCACAGCTTTCCGAGGAGACAAGGGTCTCTTGTTGCCGTGTACTATGGGCTGCCTTTTTCCTAGACCTTAGCCTGGATCAGAAATCTCTCAGTTTCTCATCACAACAGCCGTTTGTTTCTGTCTCCTCACTCACTCATTGTGTATTGTCTGGTATCATATATGTTTCTTTCAGTTTGGGGTGGGTATTTTGCAAAGGGGATGCCAGCATGCTATGGTAAGAACCTCTGGAGGGTTAATCTAGATTAGAGGAATATATTAAAATAAACCAGATTTAGACAGCCCTGAGTGGGAAATTGTTTCCTTTTGTAATCAACATTTGAATTGCAATTGATAGGAGACATCTTTAAAGAATGAGGTGTTTTTTGTCTATTTTTAAAAATTCCAACAAAGTGATAATACATTTCATTTATGTATAAAATTTTCTCTGGGTTCTGAAATAGCTGAGGCAAGTAAATCAAAGTTGCAAATAAGAATTAAAATTGTAAGTCTTGGGTAACTCAACTTTGTTAAAGTCTATCTTATTTGTGTGTTTTTTTTTTTTTTTTTTGCTTTTTAGGTCACACCTGGCGATGATGCACAGGGGTCACTTCTGGCTCTGCTCTCAGGAATTACCCCTGGCGGTACTCAGGGGACCATATGAAATGCTGGGAATCAAACTCAGTCGGCCATGTGCAAGACAAGCACCCTACCCGTTGTGCTATTGCTCCAGCCCCTTATTTGTGTTTTTTTAAACATCTAAATCACTATACTGTTTATATATACATATTTTTTTTTTAAAAATGCTATTTAGATTAGGGCGATTTGACTGTCAACAGCACTGAAGTCCTAGATCTGGTAGAAGCATTTAATTTGATATAAAACTTTCTAAAGACTGAGATTCCATTGAATCTAGAACTAAAATTTGCTGAATTACTGTTGTAAACATTTTAGGGTTAACATTGTACCATCCTTTCTCTCAGCCCATTCTCTTTCCTCCTCTGTTGCAAGGAGTTTAGGTTTATTGAGTAAGACCCATCATGGTGCTCCCAAAGCACTCCCATTTTCTTGGTATTTATCTTTAACTTTTTTGTGTTCTGCTTCCCTTGCATCCCCTCTTTTCTCCACTCTTTTCTCTTAATCAGACCCAATGACATGTTAAGTCAGATTCTTCAGAAGATTCTGGATTTTGTATTTGTAAGTGAAATATTGCTTTCCTCTTTATGTCCTTTGCAGTTTACTTTAGAGCAATGTCCTTTTTGTATAGTTACAGGAAGACAGTTAATGCTATGCTCTTGTTACTTGAGAGTTAATTGACTCCAAATAATACTTACACTGGGGATCTGTCATATTTACTAGACTTAAGCTTCTGTTGCCCTTAGTTCCTAGCACCCCAAAAGGAGGGTCCCAGTGAGGATGGATTTAGGGTAAGCCATACGCTACCCACGCATCAAAAAGTGACAAGGTGTAAGCTACCCTGGCATAAAAGTTATATAAGTTAAGAGCATGGTCATGGAGAGACTCTGTCATGACCCAAAAAGAAGCAGCTGAATAAGGACTCTGCTGGGTTTAGGAAAGACTAACCTGACCTGAGGACTGTAGTCTGAGATATATAATGAGATGTCCCCAGGAAGAGCCAAACTTTAAGCTTAATATATTGCTTACTGTGTCCATACAAAATGACTAGAAATATTATTAAGAAGTAAATTTAAAATGACTGTTTAAATGAATGCTGGGTCAGGAAAGGGGAAAATAATACACCTTAGATGGAATTCTGCCTTTGGGCAATCTCTGAGCAGGATGCTATTTTGTCCTAAAAGCTTTTCTAGAAGGGAAGGCTTTACATATGCTGATTGTGCTACCTCACCTATATGTAATTGCTACTCCTAAGCTTTGATGCTTTTCTCTTTACTAATGCTGGGAGATGGGAATGGGGCAACTTGTGAAACTGGGCTGAGAGGAGTGTGAGTCTAGTCTGAAGATGGAGATAGAATAAACTGTGAAACTGGGACTGATCACCAGTCAGCCTGGCCCAGTTTCCTCCTTCTTTCTTCCATAGCCCTCAACAGTCTGGGCTGGGGAAGGGGCTCTTTGCTGCCACTGAACACAGCTGGCATGTGCCCATACTTTTTTGAACACAAGAGTGTGTGCAGAATTAATGGAAATGTTTCTGTATGTCTTTTTGTAAATTGACATATGTCCCCTTAGAGGTTTGCCTTGACTTTATGATATATTTCTATATCACTGCTTTCCTCCAGTTCCTTTTTATAAAGAAATTCATTAAGAAATACAAGGTAGCACACAGAACTCAGGAAACAGTGTTCTCTAGATCACAGAACAGCAAATAAGACACAGAGGGAAAAAAGTATATTACTATTATGCAGTAGACTACTTTGACATCAATTGAAATTGCATGATGGTATGCTTAATGAATGCAAGAAATAAATTAGATAAAAGGCTATAATCAATTATGGTATGCATGAATGTTAGCAGATAAACTAAAACCTCTTTAACTTCTTTCACTTATCATTTGTAATACATTTGATGATATTAGAATGGGAAATTATAATAGTAATTAAAAACAGGAATGAACAAAAAAAATAAATAGTTATTTTTCTTTTTGAGCCACACTCAGCTGTGCATAGAAGTTACCTCCTACTTGGCACTCAGGCTCCAGGAATTTCTCCTCGTGGGCTTGGGGAACTATATGGGATGGTGAAGATCAAAACCAAGTTGGTCTTGAGCAAGGCAAACTTCCTATCCACTATACTTTCACTTTGGCCCCAGAAAAAAATTAATAAAGTATTTTCTTAAAGTGGGGCTGGAGAGATAGTGTAGAGGGTAGGGCATTCGCCTTATGCGTGCCCATGGGTTGATCACTGGCATCCCATAAGTTCCTCTGAGCCTGCCAGGAGTAAATCCTGAGGGCAGAGACAGGAGAAATCCCTGAGCATTGCAGGACGTGACCTAAAAACCAAAACCAAAACAATAAAATAAAATAATCTGTTAAAAATCTCCCTCAAGAGAATTGGATTAAATTCATAGGAGAAAAGCCAGAAAATTTAGTAAGAAAACTAACGTGGATTTTAAGAAAATAAAGAAATGTATTATGATTTGAATGAGTAAATGAATTATGTTAAATATGTCAGCACTCCAAAAATAAACATAAAATTTTAATATAATGATTATCATGAAAAAAAAAGTTTGTTAGGATGCTGAGGAAATAATAAAAATTAAAAATGTTCTTTTAAAAGTTAGAATAAGTAAGGAAGGCACAGGAGAATAAAAATGTGGGCAGTTCAGTCACATCAAATATAAAAATATTTAAATTTAGCGTTATGGTTTGTTTGTTAGTTTTGACAACTGGAAGAATGGAATTGTGCATTTTCTTTTTTTCCTTTTATGTTTTTTGCACTACAAGTGGTGATAATGAGTTTTTTCCATGATCATCATTATATTAAAATTTTATGTTGATTTTGATGTATATTATTTTCCAAAAAGTTTTAACGAGTTAACATTCCCACCAAGAGTGAATGAAAGTCCCACATCCATACCAGTATTGGTTGTTCTTACTCTTTTTGATTGTGTCAGTCTTTGTGGTATGAGATGATATCTCATTATTGTTTTGATTTGCATCAACCTGATGATTAGTGACATAAGACATTATTTTTCATGTACTTTTTGGCGATTTGTATTTCTTCTTTGAGACAGTCTCTTGTCATCTCATCTCCCCAAATTTTTATGGGGTTGGATATTTTTCTTGTAAAGTATATTATTGCCTTACGTATCTTTGATATTAACTCTTTATCAGATGAGTGTTGAGTAAATAATTTCTCCCATTCCATGGGCTGTCTTTGTGTTCTGGCCATCACTTCCTGAAGAGCAGAAGCTTTTCAATTTAATTAAGTACCATTTGTTTATTTTTGCTTCCATTTGTTTTGTCAGTGGTGTTTCAATCTTGAAGATGCTAGCTTCAATGTCATGGAAAGTTCTGCCTATGTTTTCCTTTATGTACTTTAATCATTATAATATTATCACGAAGCACGAAATCCCGTTGTTTGTCGATTTATCAAGCGGGCTCAGTAACTTCTCTGTCCTATCCCTGAGATTTTAGAAGCTCTCTCCATTCAGCTTTCCTAATGGTGCCTCATTGGAGGCTCTTTCAGGGTCAGGGGAATGAGATCCAGCTTGTTATTGGCTTTAGCATATGAATACACCATGGGAAGCTTGCAAGGCTGTCCCATATGGGCAGGAAACTCTCAGTAGCTTGCTAGTTTGTCCCAGAGGAAGGAGTAGGTTATAAGATATCTCGAGGCCGCAAGCTTCTGGGACTTGTTTTTAAGTCTCTGGATGTTGTCCATGATGGGATTACATGCACCTGGGTTCCTCTGCCGGTACCTTCATGTGTGAGGCTTGTCCAAACATGTGGAGAGGGTCCTTGAGCATGGCTGTGGCTAGGTTCTGGTGGTCTTTGGTGGCCGGGAGCTCTGCTGGGGTGGGGAGGGAAGCTGGAATCCATCCCCTCCGAGGGGCCCAGGGGAAGACAGCAGAGAGTCTCTTGCCCGCACACCTGCTGTCTCATCCAGAGACTTAAAAGCAAGCTCCCAGAAGAGAGCGATGCAGAGAGTCTCTTGCCCACACGCCATATTATTCATGGAGTCTGCATTTTCTTCTTGTGCATTTGTGGTTTATGGATGAATATAATCTTAAAAAATCAAATCAAAGTGCACATATTTTAATTAATGATATTGGGAGGTGCACCTAATTAAGTAACAATTTTTGCTCCAATTTCATGTCAAATATTGCAATATAAAGACACTATACTATATTGAAAATAATTGAAATCAGAGAAGATATCAGGAAAATATCTCTAAGTTACATTTAATAGACTAAAGAGATTAAAATTGCGAAGAAAATAATTTGCCATCAAAAGGTCAGATAAAGTGTTAATAAGTTCATCAAATTTTAAAACAAAAATTATAAATTAAAACACTGATAAAAGTTAAAACAAAATTAAAAAAAAAAAGACAGGAACCAGAGAGATTCTACAGTGAATGAGGCAATTGCTTTCCATGCAGCTGACCCAGGTACAATCCATAGCATACGGTACCCTAAGCCTTGCAAGAAGTGAGCCCTAAGTTTAGAGCCAGGAGTATGGTATGAACATCACTGGATTTTTAGCACCATTAAAAAAAGCCAAAAAAAAAAAAATCAACTCACAACTAACAAAATTTATGTAACCAGAAAATTATTATAAAATCAAAGGGTACAACTGATATGTAGTAAAAATAATCCAAATTACACCAATAAATTATGAACTACAAGAGAAAAAATTAAATTATCTATATTTCTTGGTAAAAAATATGTGAAGCTGTTATGGTTGATAACTCGTTAAAACCTCTCTAGAAACACAGTGATAATCTGTCTCCAATATGTTAAGATTTCTTTTTTTGATAAGTGAAGATTTCAGAAACCAAGGCCTGGATACCTAAATACTATAACCAAATTAAAAAATAGTTATGAAGACATAACCATTAGTAAGTTTACAAGTGTTTTCAAAGGAATGGACAAAAATTATTCAGTATTTGAAAAAGAACATTATTGTTCTACCAGTAAGAGTAATATTTTCTCCAAATATTTAAATAAGGGGCTGGATATGTGACTTAACAATAGAACATTTGGACTGAATGATTGGTTCCCTGGGTTCAATTCCTAGCACTGTCCCCACACCAAAAATAAGTGAATAATATATATAATCACATATATATTTATATGCTATAGACATATATTTCAAATATATGTCTATAGCATATATTTGATGATTGGTAAAATATATTTCAAATATATGTCTATAGACATATATTTGATGATTGGTAAAATACTTCACATATATGTGAAATGCACATATAAAATAATGTTTTTTTTTGTTTGTTTGTTTTTTTTTTGCTTTTTGGGTCACACCCGGGGATGACAGGGGTCACTCCTGGCTCATGCACTCAGGAATCACCCCTGGCGGTGCTCAGGGGACCATATGGGATGCTGGGAATCGAACCCGGGTCAGCCGAGTGCAAGGCAAACGCCCTACCCGCTGTATAAAATAATGTTTATTATAGGCATACAAATAATTATGCAATATATATACAAAACATAAATATATTCATGTATTTAAGTATATATTTTTATAAGTAAATAAATTTATAGCAGCTCATCAAATTGTGTTAATAATTTTAATTACTTTATTATTCATACTTTATCTTCCATTATTATAGAATTATTAATTTAACCATGAATGATTCCATCAGCTGCTTATATGCTATTGTGATTATAAAAATGGGAAAAATGAATTATCCTGAAATTTAATCATCCTTATCTCTGAGTAGTAATGTGTTGATTATATGTATTATGCAATCATTTTCATTTAAAAATTTGCTCCAATTTACACAACTAAGGATAAGTGTACATATTTAGCTTTGATAAACTTTGCAACATGTGAAATAATCTTTATTAAGTACTATGGTTCTGTTGTAACATTACATACAAAACAAAGAAATTGAAGAGGTAAAACCATCTACATGATTCAGAAAGTATGTTTAAACATTACTAATTTCTGGTTATGAAACATTTACCTGGCATTTTGAATCATTGTATAAGGCATTGTAGATTAAGCACAGTAAGTGTGTGAGAGAACTTGTATAAGTCAGAAGTCAGTAACTCGTGGAGTGCCTGTGGAGGAAAATAGGACAGAATGAAGAGAGGAGTAAGTTTGAAATTTTTAAGGGAGGGATTGATTGAGGAGACCTTGGAAATAGATAAAAAGATGCTGTAGACCTTAGTTACTGTATATTACTTAACAAAAACTTAGTTACTTAGTTACTTAACAAAAACTTTAAGTTGATGAGGAAAATTCACTGTAGAAAGAAGAGTGAAAAACTTTCACTGCCGACCAAGATATGTTTGTCTAGGTTTATCTGAATGCACATAAATTGTGATGTAGGCAACATGTTGAAATTCCAAGCCAGGCCTGGACTTCTAGGGGCCAAGAAGAAGCTCAAAAGCATGTTCTGCATAAGGGAGATTCCAAGTTTGAGCCCAGGCACCATATACTCATAAGATGTTGAAGTGTCTTGAAAATAATTCATTATGTAACAATTAGATGACTTCAAATTTAGTTTAAATTGAATCTTTCCAGACAAGCATCAGGTTAACATTTGGTAAAGTACTTAATGCAGTGCTTTATCTACACTACATCTTTGAAGTATTTTATTACTGATCACAAAGACAAATGAAATAAAAATAACACAATGTTTGTGTATTTCTGGAATGCACAAATTAATGTGGTGGAGAAAAAAATTTTCAAATTAATTAATTATATTTTAAACAAATCAAATACTTTGACTAATTGAAGATATAAAGTAGAAAAAGAGTTAATTACTAAAATGTACTTAATCAAGGTGCTTCTACAATAAAGGGCTTTTCAAAATGTATAAAACTTAAATGAACTCTAAAGATCAAAAAGTTACTGATAAAATGATGACATCAGAGAAAAAGAAAAGTTCTAGGAAAGTAGAGATGTCTGGAAATTGTTGGACTAATTCAGGCAGGAGGAGAGAGGCTGAAAGGGGATAATGGAAGGTCATTAAATGCTTGGACCTCCTAAAAAGCTTTGTGTGCGTCAACGGTTCCTTTGGTTTGAGATAGAAAGTTAAAAAGTCCTGGCACAGGGTGTGTCTAGAATTTTTCAAAGAAACATTCCAAAAGCTTTATATAAAAATCCCCTGGAAAACTTACAGACCTATGACATGCATGCACATACACAGACATGCACAAATTTCTCAAATGTGTCACTGAAGTGAATTTTGGGAATATTATGTTTGCTGATCCTTTTGGTGGTATAAATATTGAGGGAGAGAAATTTCTTTTTCTTCTCTTTCCTTCTTTCTTTCTTTCTTTCTTTCTTTCTTTCTTTCTTTCTTTCTTTCTTTCTTTCTTTCTTTCTTTCTTTCTTTCTTTCTTTCCTTCCTTCCTTCCTTCCTTTCTTTCTTTCTTTCTTTCTTTCTTTCTTTCTTTCTTTCTTTCTTTCTTTCTTTCTTTCTTTCTTTCTTTCTTTCTTTCTTTCCTTCTTTCTTTCTTTCTCTCTTTTCTTTCTTTCTCTCTCTCTCTCTCATTTTTTTCCCTTCCTCCTTCCCTCCCTTCCTTTTTCCCTCCCTCTCACTCTCTCTCTACCTTCTTCTCTCCCTCCCTCCCTCTTTCCCTCTCTCCCTCCCTCCCTCCCTCCCTCCCTTCCTTCCTTCCTTCCTTCCTTCCTTCCTTCCTTCCTTCCTTCCTTCCTTCCTTCCTTCCTTCCTTCCTTCCCTCCCTTCTTCCCTCCTTCCCTCCTTCCTTCCTTCCTTCCTTCCTTCCTTCCTTCCTTCCTTCCTTCCTTCCTTCCTTCCTTCCTTTCTTCCTTCCTTCCCTCCCTTCTTCCCTCCTTCCTTCCCTTCTTCCTTCCTCCCTTCCTTCCTTCCTTCCTTCCTTCCTTCCTTCCTTCCTTCCTTCCTTCCTTCCTTCCTTCCTTCCTTCCTTCCTTCCTTTCTTCCTTCCCTCCCTTCTTCCCTCCTTCCTTCCTTCCTTCCTTCCTTTCTTCCTTCCTTCCTTCCTTCCTTCCTTCCTTCCTTCCTTCCTTCCTTCCTTCCTTCCTTTCTTCCTTCCCTCCCTTCTTCCCTCCTTCCTTCCTTCCTTCCTTCCTTCCTTCCTTCCTTCCTTCCTTCCTTCCTTCCTTCCTTCCTTCCTTCCTTCCTTCCTTCCTTCCTTCCTTCCTTCCTTCTTTCCTCCCACACGGCTATGTTCAGGGGTTATTCCTGGCTCTGTACTCAGGAATTATTACTGGAGACGCTCTGGGGACAATATGGGACACTGGTGATGGAACTCAGGTTGTCCACATGCAAGGTAAACACACTACCTGTTATCCTATCGCTGAGGAAAAGAAATTTCTGATGGAAAAGTCAGAAAAATAACTACAAGAAAATTCAACAGAAGTCATAATTGGCTGTTTAGAAAGCTCTTTAACAGGGTCACCATCTATTTGTAAAGCAAGTGACATATCTATACTGTAATTTTAGTGATGGGAAGTCTTTGCTCAAGTAGCACTGTAGCACTGTAGTCCTGTTGTTCATCATTTTGCTTGAGTGGGCACCAGTAACGTCTCCATTGTGAGATTTGTTGTTACTGTTTTTTGGCATATCAAATACACCACGGGTAGCTTGCCAGGCTCTGCGTGTGGGCAGGATACTGTTCGTAGCTTGATGGGCTCTCTGAGAGGGACAGAGGAATCAAACCCGTGTTGGCTGCGTGCAACTGGAGCAATAGCACAGCAGGTAGGCCATTTGCCTTTGCTCAAGTACATTTTAAAAAGAGTTAGCTTGTTAAAATTTGAAGGATGTCATTGCAGTGATGGAAGTAATAAAAAACTCAAATCCAAATTCAAGCAAAATCAAATAAACATTGGCTTGAAAGCCAGTTTCACCAGGGCCTAATCTGGAATCTAGAATGTGCTTCCTAATAAACCACTTACTCTTGTATTTTCTTCAAATGATAAAATCATTAGAAAGATTCATAAAATAATGTAAGGTAAGAAACTAGTATTGTTTCTTACAACTGTAATGTTCCTATTCATTTCTTTGAGCAGTTTTTTCAGCTATTTGGACTTGGAGTTTTGAGACTGAGGGTTATTCATTTTCCCATGTCTGAAACCTAATATAAGAGTTGAGGAATAGATATCTTGGGATTGCTCTTTCAGATGGAATTATATTGCATAATTTTAGTAAGTTTGAGAAAATGTTAATTTCTCTCACTATTAACCTTAGGCATGCTTCTGCATATTTTGCATAAATTAATTCTGGAATTAATTATCTTTGAGGAGGCTACACAACTACATTAATAGATTAAAATCATTCATAAATGTGTGATCTTGGGTAGAATACTTATATCTTCTATTTTTCCATCAAAGTAATTCAGGATAAGCATAATAATAAAATAATACCTCACAGTATAGTGAAAAGATAAAATATATACGTACTTGTATGTAAAATGATGTGAGAACTTTCAAATTTTCAGTAAATGACAGGCATCATTATTTTATTAATATGAAATTTTCCTTAAATACATAGGAAGTATTTAAGGAGAGAACGCATGTAACTGTTAGCTGCTCATCCTTGCTTCACTCTTAAGAGCTAGGTGAGCTTCTGTCACCTACCAACTTACTGCTGACAACAGGCAAGACCTCTTGAGCAACTCTAAGGATGTTTCATGTTGCAGACTAGGTTCTTATAATCCCCTTTAACACTTAAAAAGTGTGCAGAATACTTTATGATCTACCCCTCCTAGCTAGCTACATCTTTGATATTATAAAAAAAACAAACAGGGTCAAATTTATAATGAAATTTTTAATTATTGCACTGTGCACAATCTGTAGTCTAAAAAACTATAAATATATAGTTTTAGGTAAATTTACTGAATTGGAAGCATTCCATGTCTAGTTAATAACCCCATTTACTTTTGGTTTAATATGGATTAAATAGGGTTGGAAGCATTATCCTGCTTCCAAAAGTTTCACTACTTTCCAAAAGCACTTTTTGACTTATTTCTATATCCCCTAGGCATTTTAAACATTGATGAATTGCCCAGTAACTGTATTTTTGGTGTCTGTGAACAAATATGCTTTAAATTTTCCCTAGATATAGGTGATTAACTCAGGAACAGGAAATAAAAGCAATGGTTGATTCATAGAGCTAGCATTCATTGTATTGCTGGTTGTTGATTGTGCTAGTTGAGATTTTTTTTCTTTTACTGTATTTACTACCAGATTCAATGTAAGGGCTTAGAGGTTATATCTAAAAGATCCAGAAGATCCTGGAGTTCATGCCGAATCACAAGGAAGAAAGATTGCTGGAGGAACTCTCATTCATCCACTGCAGTGGGAATGTTGTCTGGTTCAACCCATATGGAAAATGGTATGGAAGCTTCTAAGTAAACCCAGAATTAATCTGCCATATGATCCAGCATTTCCACTTTGGGGCTATCTCCAGAATAGAAAACATTCATTTGAAATGATGTATGCACATTGTTATTCATTGTAGCACTTAGTAGAGTAGTAAGATTTGGAATCAACTTAGATATCCAATGACAGATAAGTCAAATATGAAGTTGTGATATACACGCACAGTGGAATACAACAGAGCTGTAAGGAATGATGAAATCATGCACAATTTCTAGCAACATGAATGGAACTGGAACATATCATGTTTTTATTTATTTATTTATTTATTTATTTTTTGCTTTTTTGGTCACACCCAGTGATGCTCAGGGGTTACTCCTGGCTTTGCACTCAGGAATTACTCCTGGTGGTGCTTGGGGGACCATATGGGATGCCGGGGATTGAACCCGGGTTGGCCGCGTGCAAGGCAAACGCCCTACCCGCTGTGCTATCGCTCCGGCCCCAGGAACATATCATGTTAAATGAAGTAAGCAGGAAGAAAAAATAAACACAAAATGACATAATTTAAATATGGTATTTAAAATAACTGGGTGAGGGAATGCAATGGTTTAAAGGGGGGTACTCAGATCACCACAGTCCCCATAGTATAGGGAAGAGATGGAGAGAAACAGAGTGGATGGGTTCAGGGAGGAGAGACAGATGAGAGGCAATGGGCGTGGGCACGGGGCAAGGGAATTCAGGTACATTGGTGGTGTTAAGGAATGATAGAACTATACATTTAAGTCACAGAGTCAACAACATTGAGATCACTAAACTTTAACAACCAAACTTCAAAAGGTGCCTGTCAAGAGAACAGACTGGAGAGTAGGGTATGGGAATATTGGTGGAGGGAAGTTGACACTTGTGAGATTAGTGCTGGGACATTTTATATCTACAATCAAACTATGAATAACATTGTAAATCATGGTTTTTAATAAAATAAAATAAATAAAAAGGATGCTCAGACTTTTCTACCCTCCTTCTCCTCTGTTTGCTTTTAAGTTCTTCCTTCTTGATTATGACATTCAAATGTCCTCCTAAATCATCCCTTTTTCATAAACGGGATAGCTTTGTACCTCTACTCACAATAATATTGTGTAATTTGTTTATTTTTAATTGTAGAAATATATTCCAACTTAAGGGAAACAAGGTTAAATTGAGGAAACAAAATTTGTTTAACTTTAAAAGACTCCTTAAGTTTAGAAAGACATGACCATATGTTTTTATTCATTCCTATATTTCTGAATTGATGTGCTAAGCAGGGATAGAGACTACTATTCTTAGGTTACTGCACATTTAGGATATTGGGTGAAATAAAATAAGCTATGAACTAGAATTCACATCACAAATTATAAAATAATATTGTAAAGTCTCTGTAAAGGCTTAGAATTAAAATTCATTTAGATTACCTTAACATATGTTTCTTTGGGGGTGAAGGATCTAATAACCTCTTAAGCTTACAACAAGATAAAGGTGCACGTTCATTCCCCTTGAAACACTGTGTGTCTTATCACACAATTTATTTTTGCCATGAGACACTCAATTCACCACAAAGCATTTTCTTCCCATTTTTAAACAATTGAGATAAGATTGGTTTCCTTGATGGTATATGTTTATAATTCTTCAAGTGTGAACTGTGAATTTTCAAATAGATGGAAAGAAGTTTTTTAAAAAATTTTAATCTTTGGATAGAGACTGCAAATTCTCACAATTCCATGTGGTGGAGCTGGTGGACAAGTTTGCTTCATACAGCTAGACATGCTGACATTTATTGTGTTGCTGGGTTGTTCTGGTTTTTCATTTGTTTGTTTTGTTTCATTTTTGAATCATATTTATTACCATACTAAGTCTGATAATATTTTATGAAACTATTTCCTCTTGGATTTCTATTCTGAATTCCTATGCAATCAATGTCTTGGTAGCGTAGTTGTGTAACAGTTGCAAACCAGTGATACCATTAAAAGAAGATGGGTTATGGGTATGATATGTGTACTGCAACCTCAATTATTGCATAGATATTTATAAGAGAAAAATGAGGATTTTGAGGCTTGATAGTGTTTAAGGGTATATGTGAGCTTCAGACACAGATAATATATCTATTAGAATTGTTAATAATATATAAATATGTGCATGTATTTTGTTGATTTTTTTCTCCAAAAAAAAATCACTGTGACTCTAAAAGATCTAAAGAAGCACTCTTATAATTTGAAATTCAGGAGATATTTTTTCTGTTATTCTAAAAACAAGACTCATGTAGACTTGGTTATTTTCATTAATCATATATCATTGTATCTTAATGCAGAAGTTATGAGACAAGAATAAAGCATGGGCAAGGTATGAGAGAATATAAAAACTAATTTTTATAATAGCTTTTATAATATAAAATTTTTGTTTATTTATTTTGTTTGGAGTCACACCTGCTGGTACTCAGGGGCCCTTTGCGCAGGGGTCACTTTCTGTAGTGTAAAGGATTGAACCTCTGTCTTTCACAAACCTTTTGGAGTCAGTCATTTTCTCTGCCTTATAATCTTGCTTTTAAAACATCAAAAATTTATATAAAATTAAGTAGCATTCAAAATTAAGGTTTTTATTTCAAAGCCAGAATTTAAAATTTGCCTTAGGAATATGACCCTGCTAAATTTTAAATGCGACTTTAAGTATAAATAAGAGCTAAAATGTACATGAAACTTGTGAGGCTACATACTGAATTGATATCTATCTGTGCACTTCTGATTTTAAAAGAGCAGAAAAACAAACCACCTTAAGAAAAATGCTGATTAGGATCAGAGAGGTTAGTAATGGGTAGGATGCTTGCCTACCTATCGAATACATCTGGATTCGATTTTTGGCACCACTAGTTCTAGTTCTTCAAGGAGTAATCCCTGAGCATAGAATCACAAAATGAGTAGTATGCCTTGAGCACTCCAAGTATGAGCAACAAAAACAAAAATTTAAGGAACTGCTTATTATGTGGGAATAAAGAATGGTGTAGCTAATTCTAGTAGAAATATGTAGAATGTATCAGGTATTTGATAATATTTTGGTAATAATCTTCACTACGTACTGAAAGCCAAAGACTATACATAATGTTTAGGTGACTTGAGATATGGTAGATCAGAGCATATATGCATATTACTAACACATCTTAAAATGCAAATAAGATAATATGCTTTTCCTTTTACAGACCACTTGATTTCAAAAATTAATGCTCAATTAAATATTACCACTTAATTATAGACAAATTTTAGTCCATAACATTTAATGAAACATAAATTTTTTGAATTTGAAAGAGAGACTTTGTTTCCAAAAGGAATGAACTCTTATGGGCTATTTAGCAGCATAACATGAGGATAGAGGACACCAAGTAGCTTAATCACAAGCCAATAAAAGTGAAAGAGAAAATGAGTTTTACTTAAAAATGATTTCAGATCATGCTATAGTGAATGGTAGAATGCACTAAGAGATAACAGGAACCACTTTGCCAGGGGCATATCATGGCACACGGTTTATTTAATGTCTACAATTCTGCTGGAGGTTTTCCCTTTACAAATAAGGAGACTGAGGTCAGAATAATGATTCATATACTTAAGATCCTGCATAGAGGTGAAGAACAGAGGCATAGAGGTGAGGAACAGAGGCAAGCTTCAATTTCATAACCATAAAATACAATTCTTTTCTTTGACTCACGGTGAAGAATAATTCAACTCTGAATCCTAGGTAACTAAGACTGGGGGTGTCAATAACAAGAGAAGAAAGAGACTTCTAAGAAAAGATACTAAGTTTGATTTAAAACATGCACAATTTAGGAATAAGGTTTGCTTTTTAACTGCAGATTCTTACATTATAAACATGTTTTAATGAACAATTCTTGAGCAAAAAATTACACTGAAGGCACTTCAATGGACATTGAGGACTTGAAGGGAAAGCTTAAAATTAAGGGAATGAGATATGTAAAATACTGTCACAATACACTACTAGGAGGGTTTTAATGGACAAAAGCATACTGTGTGGGAATAATAGGTTGATGCTGAGTCTGACATATTTATCAAATACCTTGATATACAGCCATGCGTACATTGCAGAAGGAAAGCTTAACTGAAAATGAACATTTAGGATTAGAGAGACATTACAGGACATGAGGCACTTACCTTGCATGTATTGATCCTGCTTCCACTTTCAGTACCACATGCAGTCTTCTAAGTACTGCTAGGTGTGAACCACCCTCCAAAAATATGTAACATTTGTACTGGGCCTAAAGAATGAATAAGAGTTCAGTAGATCTTTACTGTAGCAAGTGAGAGGAAGACAATTCTTGTCTAAAGAGATAATTTCTAGTGTAGTTGTTTTGTGGCCAAAGAAATTTGCTAATTCTCTTGAGCACAGAGTTACTTAGAGTAAAATGCCAGAGTGCCCTTACATCTGTAGAACAAGAAAGAGATGGCAAACTGCAGCCTAAGATGAAAGAAGACTCCTTGCCTGTTCTGTAAAGCAAAGGGCACTGGGAGGGACATAGCTGAAAGGGCTCCGTGGTTTTTGCTACTTCCTTTGTTTGATCTTCTGTTCTGCAAGGCTCCCCAAGAACTGTAGCATGACAGGGTGGGACATTTGGCATCAGGGCTTGGATTATTAAGCTAGCAGGTCTGTTCAACCAAGCCAAAATGCCAAGGGTAGGTCTGGGACCCTTGACTACTGCTTGTACTCTTCTGTCCTACAAAAGATAAGGAAAGTTGATGGTTCACAGCCATTACCTGGGTATTGTCTAAAGCTGCATCACATTACAATAGCAGAGTTGACTACTTGCAACAGAAATCTTGCATTCTGCAAAGCCTGTTACATTTTACCTGCTGACATTTTCTTTTCAGAAAGTTTTACAAAGCTTATGCTCGGATTTCAGTTCAGCTTTCTCTTCAGTACATTTGGAGAACATATGGGACTACAACTAATTATGACTGTTAGCAGAAAAAAGAGTTTCCTGTGGTGGGTTCTTGTGAATTGTATGAGAGATCTGCATATAAAACTGGAAAGATTAAGAGTTTAATTGTGCAGTTGAAGTAGATGGGTCTTGGTCCTTCCCCATATGTCCAGGCCTCTCTAGCCATGAATGACTTCACCAGCCCTGTCCCTGTTATTGCCCCATCCTGTGAACATCCTACCTGTCTCTCTCCATGCAGTCAACTCACCTCCCATGAATAATGGCCAGATCCTCTCCTTACCAGGTCCTGTCCTTAATCATTCTCTATCTTGTGTGTGCTTCCTCGGTCTCTGTCATGGCCACATGCGCATGGCTGAGATCTCTGTCCACTGTGCCTTTTGCTGGATCCCCTCAGCGTACCCCAGCAGTTCCTGTCATTCTGTTCTGGTTTTCCTAGTCTCTAGACACGTGCACATGGTGAGACTCCTGTGCTCAACACCTTTTCACTACCTGGGTGTCTGAGCCCTGTCTGTATGCTGCCCCTCTCTCGGACATCTGTCTGGGTGCTCAGCTCTACCTGATCCTGCAGTCTGTGAAGAGGGAGATGCTGGTCTGGCAAGTGCGAGGAGAGAGTTGGTTCAGAGAGTTCAGAGAGACAGATGGGACTGGGGACTTCCTTTAATCTGCTACCATATCCCATACCCACCCAACAATCCCAATCTCTATTCTGATTGGCTACTTGTCCCATGAGTAAGATTTAAAGTGACTGACTAAATTCACCCGGAATTCCACCCTTCCACTACTGCTATATCATGACTAAAAATGTATTTGGAAAGAAACAATTGTATATAGTGCATTTTATATCATGAATATTGCTAAGTGCTGGATTTACCAAAGGATCCAAAGGCATACCCGCATTTAGAAACCATTGACAAGGAAAGAAGGTCAAGAAAAAAATAGAAGTAAAAGGAAATTACAGGATTCTATGGGTAACAAAATTGAAAACTCAGATACAGCAGGCATGATAAATAAAAAAAAAATATTTAAATGACCCAAGGGAGAAGAACTAAGAGAAAACTATAAAATTAGGCAGAAGCAGCTCACAAAAATATAATTAAGATGGTGAAAATAAGTACAGGTTCTAGTATCATTTTTATTCAACTGGAAAAATGATAGTTCTTCATGATATAAATCTTTAGACTGTACTACTATCTAGATGCAATTTTTTGAGTAATTCTTTTGAAGAAGGGCCCCCCTGGCAGTGCTCAGGGTTTATTCCTGGATCTGTGCACAGGGATCACTCCTGGCTTGGCTCAGGGAACCAATGGGGTGAGGGAGATCAGACCCAGTTTGTCTGAGTTCAAGGCAAACACCCTACCCACTGGACTGTGATTCTGATTTCCAATGTGTTTCACTATACATTTTACAAATAAAAACATATTTGTATTTGGTTCATCTGCATATGACTAATTATAAGTAAAATAGTGGGGTAGGTGGCTATTCTTAGGAGTGAACCAAAGTTAAATAGCTTAAAAAGTCTAAAAACAGACCACATAAATAATAACAAACTGCCTGAAAACCATCTCAACAGCACTACTGAGAGCTATAAGGCAAAGTAACAGTCTTTTGAATGCTGTAGAATTTAATATTTCTTACCTGCTAGTCAACCTTAAATCAAGAAACACTATAATAAAGATGTTTAAAGATATGTCAGTCTTCAAAACACTGACCTGCCCAAAACCCCTGAAAATGTTTTCCCCTAAACTGACAAATAATCCTAGAGAGAAAAAAAAACATGAGACCAAGGAAGTAAAGGGAAAAAATAAAAAATCAGAACAGAAGTAAAGGGAATTCTCTTGGCAAAGGTAAAAAAGTCTTGTGATGGTGGAAGCAATACTGAAAAATGCCTGGGCCTTGGAAATAAAATGTTAAACAATTCAGCATATGAATTGGCCTTCAACTATTACCATGGACTCAATGTTAAGGTGTTGAAGTTGAAACATTTATACATAATTATATTTTACTTGTTTAATTATTTAAAGAATTATTGAATGATGCAGCTATCATAGTTTATTATTTGTCTGTTGAGCACTTAATAGATGAGACTGTGAGCTGGAGTAGACAAAGGTGACAAGGATTACTGAGACCTTAGTAGCTACCAGGGTAGCGTTGTTCTTTCCTTTTCAGTGACAGGAAATAAAAATGATTCAAAAATCTCTAATTGAAGGTTCTGTTGATAACACCAATTTTGGCTGTGTAATGCATTATTGCCTTGACCACAGAGATCATCTTATAAATTACTGAAGTGTGACAGTGACTCTATCCAGGAAGTTATAATTTGATAAAATTTGCTATAGTAAAAGGTGGTCACAAAGAGTGATGGGTTGTCCCATTACTGCAAATATTGCTAAATTATTATTTCCTCAAGATTGGGCTCAAAGATGTTTCTACAACAGGAGATAGGTATCTTCGTTCTCTAGTTCCTCATGGATCCAACATTTCCTGCTGAAATGTCTCCAGCAGCTCACGTTTTCACTGGGTGCCTTCACTCTACCCATTAAACTTATGACCCTTCCATTCAAGAAATGGTTCCCAATTTAGCACGCACCAGAATTGCCTGGGAAACCTTCTAAATCGAGATTCTCTGTTTCCCTCTCCAGTCATGAGGGAGTAGCTGGAATAGAAATAGCTTCCCTGTTATAAACAATGATGAAATAATTAGGTAATTATTGTTTTATAATAGTATCTAGGTAAATAATATATATGGGGAACAATAACTATAATAACTGTCTTTCTATAAATGCTAATGGGCAGTTGTCTGAACAAATAAAAAATAAGATAACAAGGGGTTGACTTAAGCCCAGTCATGTTGAAAATGTTGGAAAATTGTATTAAATATAAATGGTCTAAACATTATAATTAGAGGATGAAACCATTATAGGTATAATAAAAAAGCAGTATTCAACTAAAAGCTGCCTAATGAAAAAAAACTTTAAATATAAAAGTATAGAAGTTTAAAGGTAAACAGATGAGTATATATACACACACACACACACATATATATATATATATATATATATATATATATATATATCATGTCTAATCATCCACAGCCAGGGCTTTGTCATTGTGTGATACTGTCTACTTCCTTGTCTTGCTCTTGACATAACAGAGGAGTCAGATCATGTGGGGCTTGTCTTTGTCCCCCTGACTTCCCAGTTCCATCCATTTTGCAGTGACTCAGAAGGTTGTGATGAAAGATTCTAAAGTGAGTGTTACCTAGAAGTAACATTTTCCTAGATGACTCCCCCTTCCTTTAAAGATACCCAGCAGAGGACTCCCACTGCCATTCCCTGGCAACCTGTTCTTCTATCTCACAAAAAATTCTCAAGGTTTCCTTTCCCCCTTCCAGAAACCTTTTATTTTACTTGCCTTCAAAACCTTCTTCAAGCTGTGCAGCCCCTACCCTGCCTTGCCTTGTAGCTGTGATTTGAGACCAGCAATCCCTGAGGACAGATCTGGGTTTGGCCCACTCTCACCATGGGTATGCCCATGAACCAAGTCTCCTCCTACCACCACTCACGAGGAAACTTCCCTCTGAGGTTGGCACATCCCATGTGTGGGGATCAGTTCATTATTTCCAACTCTCACTTTGTTCACTTGCAGTCTCTGTGGAAATCAAAGGAGGGACTGAACATGCTGAACCCAAACACAGACTCATGGAAGTTTCTTGGTTTTCTTCTATGAAGGCTCTGCTAGCCTAAGAAATAAGACAGAGCAACATAGGGGTCCAGGCCTGTGTTCAATGACTTCTGTAAAATGAGGAGGGATTGACTTTCTTGTTGGACTGGAGTGATAGCACAGTGGGTAAGGCGTTTGCCTTGCACACGGCCAACCTGGGTTCGATTTCTCCATCCCTCTTGGAGAGCCCAGCAAGCTACTGAGAGTATCCTGCCCACACGCCAGAGCCTGGCAAGCTCCCAGTGGCATATTCAATATGCCAAAACCAGTAACAACAAGTCTCACAATGGAGATGTTACTGGTGCCCGCTCGAGCAAATCAATGAGCAACAAGATGACAGTGAAGTGACAGTGATTATTTCCTTGTGATTTATTTGGTCATAACTAAAAATGCTCAGGGATTACTCCTGACTCTGCACTCAGAAATCACACCTGGCAGTGCTTGGGGGACCATACAGTATGCTGGAGATCAAATCCAGGTCAGTCACGTGCAAGGCAAATGCTCAAACAGCCATACTATTAAGTTAAAATAAGAAATGCATATACATTTGTTCAGAACAAAGTATGGTCTCTAAATATTTTTTTCAAACTATAAACTTAAGAGATTTTCTGAATGTAACTGATTAAACCTAGGAAATTAATATGATTCTTGATCTTATTTTTTCAATTAAAATAAAAACAATCATAATTTTTCAAAAGTTAAATGAAAAAATGCCAATGTCAAAGGAAACTATGGAAGAAACTACAATATCATTAAGTATTCATTATGTAAATGAGCAGAAGAAAAGTATAATTTTATTCTTTTTTTTTTTTTTTCTTTTTGGGTCACACCCGGCAATGCACAGGGGTCATTGCTGGCTCATGCACTCAGGAATTACCCCTGGCGGCGCTCAGGGGGACCATATGGGATGCTGGGATTCAAACCCGGGTCGGCCGCGTGCAAGGCAAACGCCCTACCCGCTGTGCTATCTCTCCAGCCCCTATAATTTTATTCTTATCTAAGTTTATCATATTTGGTCCCCAGGTGGAGGTAGCACTTTTACCATCTTTCCTGAATTGTATGAGGGAGTGGAGCCGCAGTTTAAATAGATGCATGTAATATCCTTTTTCTTATCCAGTGTTACACAACCTGTAGGTGATTTTGTCTTTCAAAGGACACTGACAATATCTGGGAACATTTTTTTGTTTGGCAAAATAGCAAGATGACAACTGTTGTTGGTTTCTATGGGTAGATGTCAAAGATGTTATAAAGCAATAAATTAACATAGTAAAATATTCGTAGTATTGAACACTGAGAGCCCTATTCTAATTCAGAGGGCAGACATTCATACACGTTTAGATTAGAAAGGAGACTTGGGAGCAAACTGTTCTAATAAAAAAATCCCCATATGTTATATTCTCCAAAGTGGAATTTGGGGCAATAGGTAGTGAGGGTTATAGGTAAGACTTGGTGGTGCTCTGGGAGTATATCTGCTGGTGTTGGGGACAACACATGATTCTGGGAACAAAAGGAGGATCAACAGGCACATGGCTAGTGTCTTATCACCATTACTATCTTTCCTGCTTATGGGGTGTTCACACACGTATCTAAATTGTTTGTTTTGTATTGTTTGTTATGTTTTGTTTTGGGGACATACCCAGGGGTGCTTAGGGCTTATTCCTCTCGTTGCACTCAATGATCACTCCTGGCAAGCTCAGGGGATTATATGGAGTGCTGAGGATCAAACATGCTAGGCCAATGCCTTAACTATTGTATTATCTTTCTGGAACTGTACAGTGGAATTTTTAAGGGAAAAGTCTTTACTATTATTTTATTGGCATTTTAAAATCTACTTACCTATGTTCATGTTAAAACCTTTGATGATAATATGGAAGATTTTTTTGAGGAGCTCTCAGCCAGTGCTTAAGAAACCTTGGAATACTTTTCTGAAATATTTGGCCAGGTGGGTTAGCACTTGGGCCTGGCACTGTGGCCTGCTCAATCCCAGCTCAATCCCAATGGTGCTGGGGACCACTAGAGCCATACCCAGAGATACTTAGGTGGCCCTTCACTGCCAAGGATTGAACTCAAGTGCTTGTGTACACAAGACATGTGTTACTGAGCTCTCTTTCTCTTACATTTAATGGCTCCTACATTTAATTTGTGTTTGAAAATCCAGTTTATACAGTTATACATATATGGAGAAGCATTGATTGACATCAGTTAAATGAACTTGACCAGATTTATCAAAGTTTTGACTTAAGTTTAATGTTAAGAGTTATCATCTATTTCACCTTTTGACACTAAAAACCCATTTTGGAGAAGCAGTAGAGTTAATGAATATCACTATGTTAAACATGGGGTTTTATGTAGGTTTATAGGACCTGATGTAGATTCAGGAAGTGTGTTCAAGATGTGAATACCTCTGGGTAAATGCCATGGACTGTATGATACCTCCCCCCACCAAGTCTCTAAGAAAGTAGCAGGTTAACATCCTCTGTGTGAAAATTAACAGTGCCAGAGTAGCTGGAATTGTTTGCTCTACTGTCAAGGATGAAGCGGTAAGACTGCTCATTTCCTAAGCTTAATTTTCCTTAAACTAATTCAATTATGTTCTTGCTCAGAAATAATTTTCCCATTAAGTTGTTTTTAGCTACATTAAATACTGTTGCTTTCATAAATAATTCTGGAAATTCTTTTCTTTTTCTTTTGTGGGCTACACCAGGTGGTGCTCAGGGTTTACTTATAGCTTGGTGCTGAGGCGCAGGGACCATATTGATGCTGGGGATTGAACGTGGGTTGACAATGTGCAAGACAAGTGCCCTCCCCACTGGACAATCTCTCTGGTTCATGACTGAAATTTCTATTTTTGAAATACTCTGAAAAGGGGAAATTGATTTCCTATCAGTGGACATGAATCTGTACATATACATATGTATGTGTATATATGCACATATATATTATTATCTCCATTTCTGATCAGGTTCTGACATTCTCGCACTTTCAAAATAACCACTGAGCCCTTCTTAGCTGTAGAAAAGGATTATATTCTCAAAGAAAAATATCATAGCTTCTTCTGTTGAAGTTTGAATGAGCTAAATTCTTAGTCTCTTTTATCTTGGAATTTAATTAAGCTACTATAAGATTAGAAAATCAGAACAGCATCGTTTTAAAGTCACAGGAAAATGCCAATTTGAGTTTTTAAAATAGTGTTTGACAATAGACATTCTGCTTAGACAACAAAAGAGGGTCAATGCTTTTCATTTTTTTTCAGCTTTTGAGAGGTCTTGATATCAAATAAGATATCAATTGTTCCCATAAAAAGAAAACTCAAAAAGTAGGCTAATTCATTTTAACTTTTTATTGTTGAATCATACCAATCATATTGTTAGAGTATCACTTTTAAGGCACACACACTTTGGGTATCTAGGCAGACACTGTAAAAAGATAGTTTTGGTTTATGAAGAATAAAGATATTCATCTGTATTCAACACCTATACATGGGGAACATCTGGGAAATACCTGAGTATTTTCATATAAATTTTCTTCCATGATTTTTCTAGGCCACTTTCAGGAAACTGCTCTACAACTAGTTGGTCTGTGATAAAAATCATACTCAAAATATTCTGATTTTCTTTTTAATGTACTATCAGTTTTTTCTTTCTGTTACCTTCCTACTGAATACAAAAGGGGAATAATAATCTCTTTTCAGATGATAAACCCAGAGAAATATAGACTTCTAATTTGATTTATATGGGTTGTAACTTTTAAAATCCTGCTAGTTCAAACAAAAATGTTTCCTTCTCTTGGCAAGATGCATTGATTTGGTGCTTTCTAACAGCTGCATAGTATTCCATAGTATTCCAGAAATCCAAAACCTTGCGGCCACTATTGTGGCCACATGACTTCATATCTCTTCATTCTCAGCAATGGAAAACAAATTATCAAATGCTTCCTTTCCAGCAGGTCTGACTTTGAGGGGGGGAAACTCCAAACAATAATAGTGAGTTTTTTGTTGAAATATTGAATGTAATCAAAGTAAGAGAGAAAGTAAAGTGAAATTTATCAGCTACACAGGTGGGGTTGGAGCTGGGGGGGTGCAGGGGAGGTTTACTGTGGTTCTTGGTGGTGGAATATGTGCACTGGTGAAGGGATGGGTGTTTGAGCATTGTGTAACTGAGACTTGATCCTGAAAGCTTTGTAACTTTCCACATGGTGATTCAATTAAAAAAAAAAAGATGCATTTATTTGGTTCTATAAAAACAGATGGCCACCTGGAATGGTGGGCTTCTTAGTCTATCTGAATTTGAAAAATTTTAATGATTCTTAAAATCTTGTTCTTGGAGAATTCCCCATTCAAACTCTCAGCGTGTTCTAGTAGGCAAAACTCACAGCAATCAATGTTTTGATTAATTAGTCTGATAATTTATTTCTCTGACTAAGCAAAACACATAAAAATCAATGTTTTAACTAATTAGGTTGATAATTTATTTCTATTTTATTATTTTTTAAAAGAAACATAAGATATAGCTTGGTAGTGCATGTAGTTTATGAGAGGACAAATTACGCACTCCATGACAACTTTCTATCTTCCTCAAAGTATTCCACAAATGTGATTTATTTTTGACAAGTTGTGCACAATTTAGTGGGTCTGTGTGCATTGTTTGGCTCCTTGTTAGTCAATTCAGTAGAATAATATTGAAGTGAGATCTATGGAATGGAATAAATACTTGGAAACCTGCCTTTGGTACTTAGTACAGCTAATGACCAAGCCTAAATATGTTTTATTTTTAAAGTTGACATCAGAGGATTATATTTTGAAAACATAATGATGTTTAGTCAGTAGGTTGTGGGTGATTGAACATTTAAATTGGAAAAGACCTAAGAGATTATCCTGTTGAACTAGTTCCCTGCAAGAAGTGGAAGAATGTTTAAAAGTTCTGGGAGTGCCAATGCAATTTTTTTTGAATACTTAAAATATCAGGATTTTCTGCTTTTGCTCAAAATCACATCAATTCAGGATAGTAATGATGAATTTTTTTTTATTCTCGAAGGTAATCCTGTAAGAATTACCTAGTTATTAGATGTGTAGCTATTATTAAAACTACAAAGTGTAAGAGACACAAGCATATTCATAAAAAGGGTAGTTATAGTAGTAGAAAAAGATAATTATTTCATTATTCCAAAATCATGAAATTTGCTGCAGCATAGAAAATATTATACTAAATGAAGTTAGCTGGAAGAACAAATAAACACAAGATGATATCACTTATATGTGGTATTTAAAATAATCAAAAGAGGAAATGCAATGGTTTAAATCAGGATGTCTAGATCTCCCTTCATCTCAAAGTATAGGGGAGAAAGACATGGGTTTAGGGAAGGGTGTGGGGAGAATTTATAGATGAGGAGCAAGAGGGAGAGAAGAGTCAATGTACATTGGAGGTGTTAAGGAATGGTGAAGCTAAATACCCAAACCATAGAGTCAACAACATTGAATAATGAGATCCAAACTTAAATAATCAAATTTCAAAAATTTTGTATCAAGATGACAGGCTGGGGAGGAGGGGGTTAAGAGAGGGAAACTGAGAACACAGTGGAGGGAACTTGACACATTGACATTGGCGGCAGGTTCATTGTATGTCAAGAACTCAACTATGAAAAACATTTGTAAATCATGGTTTTAGACATTGTGTGTCTAAAACCCAATTATGAATGACTTTTGTAAATAAAATTTAGAAAAAGTAAGAAGAAACAGGAAATGAAAAAATAAAGATTTATAATGAACTGAACATTAAGTGTTAAAACACCCATAGGTGCTGAAAAAGTAAGTCATCAACATAAAAATGGGGCTGCAGTGGGGATAAGAAAGTTCAAATATAACATTATTTTAACTTAGGAGGTGAAATTGGAAGAATTTACACACAAAACCATATCAAATTCATTATCTTAAGCACTTATTTTTATATTATCACTTAGGAATTAACCAATGGTCTAGGGATCACTCCTGGAAGGGCTCAGGGTATTGTATGTGGTGTTAGGGTCTAAACCTGATGGTTTTATGCAAGGCAAGAACTTTACCTGCCCTGATATTGTTCTGGCCTGAGTTTTTATTTGCTTATGAAAGATTTAGTAATAAATTTCAAGAAATGGAAAATAAAAAGGGACATTTGCTCTCCATTTCATTTACCTTCTTCTAATGATGATCATAGGCCATCATGTAATTCACTTCAGTCAGGTTGTTTTAATTTCTGTAGACTACTACACAATCCATACAATAGCTGGAAGGGTAAAAATGTATATCCAATGTTGAGTGAAAGTATTAAGAAGTGATATTATACTGTGTATATAAACTAAAACAATGATAATAAATTTTTATATTCACATATAATAGGTCCTAATAAGGATATGAAGCCATAAGGATATGAATCTGGGCTACAATATAGATAAAAAACTGATTTAGAAAGGGGGGAAATTTTTCTCCTATTAGCCATTCATATCTCAATATACTGAAGACACAAAATTAATATTTATTTTTAATCTAACAGGGAAAATATTATAGCGTGTCACATGTTAAAGACAAAAATTTTAAAAGCTAAGTTAAAGTATCACTACTTTATTTCATAAACTGACCTTTACTTTCAGAATTTTTCTCTCTTGAGTCTAAAAAGTGTTGAAAATAAATATGAGTATAGTTTTTTTAGAAATCACTAAAAATGCACTAGAAAGGTAATCCAAGGCCATTTTAAATAATTATTTTAAAATTTTATATTAGATACTTAGAAGGAACATATTTAAAAATTACTTGAAAAGTTATGCTACGGACACACTATTTCAGAAACTACTTTTGATAGTTAATCATACCATTTTAATATTTCCTCTGAAAGGTCTAGTTTTATTCTATTTTAAGTATCTTTCAACTAACACAGAAAACTAAAGTTTTAAAAAGTTTTCTTTCATTTAGAAGTCATCCTTTGTGATTCAGATTCTCCGGTCAACACCTAATTAATCATGTTCATAATGGAAGCAATAATATAATTGGGTGGAATCTACAGACAGGCTCTAGATTTTATTTTAGTTCTAACTGAAATATTCTACCACACCCAAATCTTTTTACCAGAAAAACTAATAACTAATAAAATTGCATAATTTAATTAAATGTTCTTAAATAGTGGAAATATTTCACATTTGGATGACATTTTGAAACTTTATTAATACACACAATAGTGATGCATTATAGAAAGAGTTGGATACAATATGGGGGGATTTGGCACCAGAAAGACTGAGAAATAAAGGTGTTTATTTTGTGTACACTAATTAAGTTTGATCCCAGAACCATGTATAGTAGGTACTTTGGGCACCTTCAGTAGTAATATTTGAACACAAAGTCAGGAACAAGCTCTGAAAACCACAGGATGTGGTCCAAAATAAAAATCAGTGAAGAAAACTCCCAATATATGGGACTAGCAATTATAGGACATGCTAAATAAATTTCATTGGTTGGTAGAAGATTATGGAAATGAATTGATGATTAAACTTTTGGTCACTTGTTAAGCTACTTATAAAGTAAAACCACCAGTTAGCCTTTTTAAAAAGTAAAAACTTGAGGTAACAAATCAATTGTTAATAATGTTCTTGCTTGTTTACTTATTACCTTGATAAAATCTTCCTACTGCTTTTGCTAAGAAGAAGAGGGCCATGCGACTTCTCAGGGGGCTGGAGCATGTATGTAGAAGGCCTGGGAAGTGCCACTGGGAGCACTACCAGGAGTTACCCCTGAGCACAGCTGGCGATGGCCCCAAGATAAACAAACAAATAAATATAAAAAGAAACCACCACTCTTAACTTAATATCAGAGTATTTTTAAATAAACTTAGTATATTTTTTTTCTTTGTGATGTTAAATCATGATGGAGTTTTTATTTGCTTCATAGACTAGAAAAGCATGATTTTGTCAACTCAAATTGTCTAAAGTTAAATGAGAATTGATTGTTAGGATACTGGTATGTCACAAAGAATGTTAGACAGGATGAAAGTTCAAATTTTAGGACAAGGAGATCAAGATTTTCAGTGCTGAGGATGTTTTCTAATTTTCTTAATGTGTTTAATTTTTGTTGATTGCACTTTTCTTACTTTTCATATAGATGCTCTTTATTTTATATGCAGGATGAATATTGGGTGGACATAATTTATTGAATTGAAGATGAATTTATAAGGCTGATAAGATATTCTGCCTTTATAATGATACTATTTAAATATTTCTTTATTTACTGAAATTCCTTTTCCTTCACACTCTTCTTCAAAAGAAAATGAATTAATGATTCTCTTTGGTATGTCCTATGTAGATCACATTCCAGGCTTTTATTTTATTTTGCCTAATTGGTAAGACTTCATTTTTGAGTTAGATCACTCTGATAATATACTTGATATTCAAAATTAAAAGTTCAAACTTTTCAAATATTTCTCTTTAAGATATTTTAGATCCAAGTATGAAATATTTGTTGAACAGATACTATATTCTCCAAACTATGTTATGTAGATGCAGTACATAAACCATAAGCTTTTCACTTATTTGTGTCTAATTTGACTGGAGAAATAATAATGAAAGAAAGTACATGAAACAAGTAGTGTAAAAATTGAAATTAGAATCGAGAGAGTTGAAATTGGCAGACATGGAATATCTTTAATTTTATTTTTTATTTTGGGGTCACACCTGATAGTTCTCAGGGTTTACTCCTTGTTCTGCACTTAAGGATCATTTCTGGTGGGCCTCAGGGGACCACATGGGGTTCTGGGATCAAACCTTGTAGGTGAAAGTTGTAGGTGAGGAAAAATGTCTTACCAGCTGTACTATGTTTCCAGTCTTAGACATAGATTGTCATATCTGAGTCTCACAAAATTGTCCTGACGATGATTTTTTTATTTAACTGATATTTAGGCTCTCTATGATGAGATGTTATCTAATTACAGTCATCTAATTAGAAAAGTTATCTAATTAGAACCATTACATAACTTCCTTTACTTCTAAATATACATCCACATAATTTTGCATTTTACCATATCTTATGATTCTTTAAGCATTGTAAAAAGTTCAAAAATCAGAAAAAAAGAAGACATTTTTAGAAATATATGAACAAATTAAGGAAGCTAGGATTAGAAATATTTATTAGTGAAAGAAAATAAACTCAAAAAAAGTTAGGTAAAATACAATTATTTTACATAATATTTATCCTTAAAGTATTCTTCTATACACTGGGAATCAAGAAAGAAATATGAAGAAAGACAGTTTAGGGAGAAATCAGATTCAACTTTCTAGATGAGGTGACCAGAAAGAGAGGGAGCTACCAACAAAATCCAACCATGTTTAGGAATCAGCTTGAGTTCAAACAAGTTATTCATCAGTGATGTGCAAAGATCAACAGTGTCAGGAGGCGTGGGAATTTAGGAACTAGGAAGGAGTTTAGGGCAGATTGAAAAAAATGAAAGCTACAGGAGAGTATTAGGAAGACAGTGTCTGGTGTAATGAATGAGGGTAGCCAAAGACCACGGTGCCAGTAGCTGAAAAGTTAAATCTAAGTAAGAATGAGTGCATGAAGCACATCAGCCCAGGGGCTTGATTAGAGTTGACAGGATGGAATTACAGGCTAGTCAGTATACCCTTCTGAATGTTTTGGTGAAGAGCACATAATCCACCTGGACAAGTCACAACCTTCCTAAATTTCTTGCTGAGAACCTCGTGGAAACATGGTTTCTTCTCTCTGGATTTGCTAGCTTTAAGGGATATTGTCAGCTTAGAGCTGCTGATGGGTGTCTTGGCCACCTTCTAGAGAAAAAGAAAACAACTTTTTGAAGGAAAAAGCTTTCTTTTTGGGTGAAAACAACTTTTATTCATAGCTTCACGAGGATGGAAAATAGAGTCTAGAGGTGAAGAAGAGTGTTCTGAAATTATTTGCATTCCTGAATTCCACCTTGGTTAAGGGAGTTGATAGAGTGCCAACTTCATTTAAATTGGCTTGAGTTGAATTTCTGTCGCTCATTACAGTAGTGCCCACCAATATATTTATGGCTTCACTAAGCAGATAGAGTTCATATTCTAAAAGAGAGGTTACTATGTAAACTACTGAAATTTTGTCAGGAGTGAGTTATGTTAGAATTAGAAGCTACAATTATTAAAGTACACTCTGTGGTATGCTAAATAATTTTTATACAAAAATGAATAAAGTCTGAAAAATAAAAATAAAAATAAAGTTTAAATAAACTCTATATTTTTAAAAACTTGCCTTTTTCTAGGGCTAGAGTGTTAATACAGCAGGTAAGGCACTTGCCTTGCATGCAGCTGACCAAAGTTTGTTCCCTGTACCCCATATGATCCCCTGAGCCCATCAGAGGTAATATTTGAGCACAGCTGGGTGTGTCCAAAAAATCCTCAAAAAATTGCTTTTCCTGCAACCTTATAATTATTTGCTTATTGTGATCATCTAATGATTTTATTCTGCAGCCAAAATCTGTTGAGGTAATAAACTGATTTGAATATAAAGTGTTAAAATTGAATAAAAGAAAAAAATGACATTAGCGGATACTTTCTTGGGATCTGACAGCATAAAAGCATATTCTAATTTTGTCTCACTATTTGTATAAATAACCAATATGAAAGATATTTTCTTCTCTTTATTGATAGGGAAGTTAACAATGAAGCTGTATGTGTCATTAGTGTTATAAATAATTGGCATCTGAACCCAAATCTTTTGATCTTTATAAGAAGATATATCTATAATTCTATCATCTACAAAGGTTTGGTTTCATAAATAAAACACCAACATTTGATATATTTTTGTTAATGTATTTATTTTGAATCTTGAGCATTATGGAGTTTAGTGATAGACATTTTATGAGAAATTCTAATGGAAGAAATCATAACTATTTAAAAAGAACTATAAGTTCTTTTTTTGCCCTTTTTCTTTCTTTAGAAAAACCGTTATAGTTTTCTTTTTTTCCTTTTTGTAGAACATGAATCTCAAAATCAGGAGTCTCCTAGAGCCACATTTTCTTGGGTATGTGTTACTTTATAACCTCTTCAAACAAGAAGCCATTCCAACTGACAGTAGCTTCAAAAAATGTGTTTCTGGTAAATTAAAGGAGGGCAACTGATCATGGAAGGTAAACAGGTGATGAAATACGTCATTAGTACCTAATTCGTAATTCATTTCTCCTGCAATGGTTGACAAAGCATCAAGACTTGAGTTTTGAATTGCTTAGATGTGCAGCCTTTGAGGTCACCAGAGCAGATTCATTATAACCCAGTGTAAAGCACAGCCTGTCTCTGTGTCAATTACCAGCATTTGATAAAGGATATTATGCCAAGGTCTGTTCTTTCTCAAGATGCAGCCACACATTTTAAAATCATTACGTGTGCACGAATAAGCTTCATGGCCTCACAGGTTCAGTTCATTTAGGTTGTGTCCCATTGTTACTTGAAAATGTGTAATGATGTACACTGATGGATGTGAACTGAACTTGCTCTGATCATTTTACAGTAATGACAAATATAAAATCATTATAATGCACACCTGAAACTAGTATAATGTCATGTGGAAGTTATGTCTAAATTAAAATTTTAAAAAATAAGGTACTTTAAAAAAATGATATAAGCTGAGGATCTGAAGAAATCATGGTGAGGCAGCAGAGAAGAGGATCAATGAAAGCCCAGGACCAACTGTGCTCTGCTCCTTTCTTTTCTTTTTCTTTTATTTTTTATATTGAATCATGCGTGAGATACAGTTACAAAGCTTTCATAGTTGAGTTTCAATCATACAATGATCGAATGCCCATCCCTCCACCAGTGCATACTTTCTACCACCAATGTCCTCATCACCCCCCATCCCCTTCCCAACACTCCCCTTGCCTCTATGACAGACAATTTCCCCCATACTCTCTACTTTTGGGCATTATGGTTCAAAATATAGATACTGTTTGCTTCTTTTTGAGCAAAAGAAAGTGCAGTCTTTTTTGCCACTCAACATTGGTGGTATCTAGAGGGCGAGGGAAAAATTTCAGGAATCACTCTCAGTGAATTTATCACTAACAAATAAACCAGAGAAGTTTGATGAAATGAATTACTTTCTGTTGGAACATGGAAATGATCTTTTTCTCTCTCCCTTTTCTTTCCCAAACCATATGTGCTTCTTTCAATAGTCCTAACATTTTGGCCTTTCTGAGAGCATTTTGTCATAAATTGGCATGGATTCCCCACATGCAAGCACCCTCTGAAAAGTCTCCACACTTCAAAAATAGATCCTGGCCTGGTCTTTAAACTGATGGGCAGATTCTATAAATAGATGTGAAGATGCCTTAATTCACCATAAATGCATTTAAAAAAAGAAAAGAGATGATTTAAAAATCCTTTTATTTGAAAAAGTTGAAGGTGGGAGAACAAAAGGCATTTCTGTTTGAATGTCACTCTCCTGACTAGAAAGCAGATAAAGGATCAAACGTGCTAACCTCTCAGTATCTGTATTGCAAACCATAATGACCAAAAGTAGAGAGAGAGTATGGGGGAAATTGTCTGCCATGGAGGCAGGGGGGAGGGTTGGAAGGTGGATGTGATACTGGGGACATTGGTGGTGGGGCGTGTGCACTGGTGGAGGGATGGGTGTTTGATCATTGTATGACCGAAACTCAAACATGAAAGCTTTGTAACTCTATCTCATGGTGATTCAATAAATTTTTTTTAAAAAGAGAGAGAGAGAGTAAACACTTTTGGTCTCTGTGATTTATTTATATGTTGGCTAGCTTTCTCAAGATATTTTATGAGTCTGCTTTACTCATTACCTGTTTTAATTTTTGTTTGTTGTTTGTTTGAGGGTCACTCAACTCAGGACTTAGGGTGTATTCCTGGCTCTGTGGTCACAGATCACTCCTGGCAGGGTTCAGGAAATAATCTGTGGCATAGGGAATTGAGTCAGAATCAGCTATGTGCAAGCCAGTATCTTACCCATTTCACCATTTATCCAACTCTAGTTTTATGATTTTGTTTGATTTGGGGCCACAACTCAGTGATATGCCTGGGATGCTCCTGTCTCAGTACTTTGGGGTTGCTACTAGAATTGCATAGGGGACTATGCTCCATTAGGGACAAAATTCAGGATGCTTGCTTTCTGCTTACATACACACATATACAAGGACATAGCACACATGATTTCCTGTTTTTAAAACCAAAAACTAGTGCAAGGCAGAATATGGCTCACTGGTAGAACACGTGCCTCACCTGTGAATGTACTACACACACAAAATAAAAAAGTAAGAGAAGGAAAAAAATGGAAATAAGGACACTGCACTTCTACAAATTCATGAGAGTAAATTGTTATAATTCCTGTAATTCCACAATAGATTAAATTTTCTTTTCTTCATTCCTTCTTCTAAGTATTATTTGCTCTCTAACATGTGTAAAATATTTTGTTATTACTTTTAAATGAAAGATTTCTCTAATGAATAATTTTTAAGAATTATTTGATAGAAGAGTCACAGATGCTTGTGTCATTGCCATTTTTAATTTTTATACTTGCTTTGGTATTAGGGCATTGGTATCTTAAAAAACTGTTTCTGAAGCCTGAACCCAGTACAGTGGTAGGGCACTTGCCTTGCATGTGGCCGTCCTGAATTTGATTCCTGGCATCCCATATGGTCCCCTGAGCCCTACCAGGAGTAATCCCTAAGCACAGCCGAGTGTAGCTTCAAAAATAAAATACCCAAATATATGTTACTGAGTTGGAGAGATAGTGCAAGAATTAAGGCACTTGACTTGTGTGTGTAGCCAGCACATTTGGATCACTGACACCACATTTGGTGCACTCCAAGAGAGATTTCTGAGCACAGAGCCAGAAGTATGACCCCCAACGGAAAGACAAAAACAATAGTAAAACAAGTCTACTTCTGACCTCCATTAAACCATACAATTCCAGAGCCTCGATCATCCACCTGAATCTAGTATTATCATTTCCTGCTATTGTCAATAGCCAACGAATTCAATGAAGTTTTACTAAAAATGAGCCATTTCCATAAAATGCTGGACTTCTGAGAAAAATGTTTTAATTTCAGATTTCATTAACTTTTTTTTGTACTCCACATCCAATAATGTCTATATATTTAATATCTCATCCAATATTGACTATACTTAATATCTTTACAATGGCATATCTGTTGCAGTTAGAACTAACATGAATGAATTTTTATTATCTCAAGTTCATAGTTTATTAAAACTTCTTTAGTTTTTAATAAGCCCATGTCCAAGAATATGCTTTCAATCAATTTAATATATATATATTTACATATATTTATTCATAATATTTCTTTGGTCTCCACAAGGATATGAGAATTTCTCACAATTGGGAAATTCTTTATGCCTTCATAAAGGGGAATTTGTTTCTTTTTCTTTTTGTTTTTGATAACTACTACATATTTAAATAGTTGTGTTTGTATAAGGAGCATTTATTAGGGGAAGAGTTAATTCACTTGTCATCAAATCAGTTGGATGAATTGGCTATCTTTTGGGAAAACCTTTAACGATGGAAAATGGTTATATGTTTAAGAGTACACTTGATGAATAATTTCCAATGTCAAATAGAATATCACCTTGCACCTCAGAGCTGGTTTGAGTCTCCATTACAGTGATGAAGATAAGAGTGTTTATTCACTTCTGCATTGACTATTTTCAAGGCAGTGTCTTATATGTCATTTTTCTGCCTTACAAGATAAAAAGAAACAGTTTGTGACCATTTTCTTTTTAAACAGAGCAGGTTTAGATATGAGATAAACAAATATACCAAGAACATGTATGCCCCAAATGCATTTATTTAAGTGCCAAAGGCAATTCTAAAGCCATCTAAACTAAAATCAGTTCTTTTACTTAATAGAGGTGTTATCATTCTTGAGAAATGACAAACGATGTTATCTTTTCAAGTAGGAACTGTTAGGGAAACGGCGCTGGTTAAAGTGGTTTGTTTTATTTTATTTCTGTTTACACTTGCGCCATTCATTTGTAACATTTTAGTTGCTTGAAGTGATAAAAGAAATCCTTACCTTCATATATAAATCTTATTCTTCAATTAAGATAGGGTATTGGCATGCAAAATATTCCAAATATGTACTTTTCTAAGGAAGTACAATTGAGTATCAAAGATCAAGCTTTCTATTTTCATTTAAAATTTTGTATTTAATCTAAATATTGTGCCAAATAAATTTGGCTGTTTACTGAATTAGATACATTTTCTTCTATTTGAGATTTGCAATAAATACTGTATAAAAAATTGCAGCAGCACAAAAATGATTTGAGCAGTCCCTTAAGTTGACTCTAGGGAATTTACTCTGGAAATAAGCCACATAAATTACATCTGTTAACGGGTTGCTCCTTTTAAAATGAGAAGCAATTCTGAATTGTTACGGACATTCTATGATGAGAAACTACATTGAATGGGGAATAAGGGACAGTCCATTCTGTGTATACTTTCATCCATCAGTAAGTCACTAATTATTGAACTAACAGTAATTGTGTATTTGGTGCTGAAATTGATGTTGGAATATAATAAAGAGATGCACAGCATGTGTTTTAGGTTTTATATGTATGTATATATGTGTGTGCATACATTCATATGTATATGTACAGATATATGTATACATAGGCACATTAGGAGGAGGATAGGACAAGTAGAAGAGAAAATAATAGACATAGTAACATTGCAACTAAAGTAAATAGTAATGCAGACAGGGGAGAATCTAAAGTGTAGCAATTACTTCTCTGTGGGTACTTTCAGCACTGGCTGGCTTAGGGAATGGAGGAGTGTCTAGTGTTAGGGGTTAAGACACAAAGACAGTAAAAGGCTCAAATTCAAACTTAGAAAATTACCACTCATTCTTTGAAGACATGTAGTTATTTCCTCTATGTCTATTTATTAGGTTTGATGATAAAGCAGGAAAATATGGCAAAAACTAATTAAAGAAATTAAAGAGTCACACATAGTATTTTTCACAGGGCTAGAGTGATAGCACAGAAGGTAGGGCATTTGCCATGTACACGGTCGACCCGGGTTTGATTCCTCCATCTCTCTCAGAGAGCCTGACAAGCTACCGAGAGTATCCTGCCCCTATCAGAGCCTACCAAGCTCCCCATGCCGTATTTGATATGACAAAAACAGTAACAAGTTTCACAATGGAGACGTTACTGGTGCCTGCTCGAGCAAATTGATGAACAACGGGATGACAGTGATTTTATTGTAATAAAATAAGCATTTCAAAGAATACAGACAGTATTTTCAATATAATGGTTTAATCACAGGGTTATATTTTTATATAATGTATGCATAATTCATATGAATTTTAAACATATTCTTAATTTGATAAGTTTATTGGGGAGTGGGCCATACCCATCAATTCTCAGGGGACATGGAAGACCATATGTGGCTCCAGGAATTGAACTGCAATGCAGATATTGAGAGGTTATCATGTTTGGTCCTTTATCTACTTTCGGCACAAGACTCCCATCCCGACCAATTCCTCCGACCATCATTTTCTTAGTGATTACTTCTCTATTCCAGTTTCCTTCTCCTCACCCACTCATGAGGCAGGCCAGTAATATACAAAGGAAGTGCTTTATACACTATATTATCCACTATATTATCTGTAGCTCCCCATTATTACAATTTCTCAGTATATTTAAAGACACTTTCATTCGAGACTAAAATCAATATAATAACCTTAACTATAGTTAAGGTTAAGTGATACTAAAAATACCAAGGCTGTAAGTGATTGAGAACACATTTGTACTTCACATTCAGAGCTGTGAGGGTATTAATTGATGGGTTTAAAAATGACTACTTTGGGGCATTATGGTTGGCAATGCAGATACTGAGAGGTTATCATTTTTGGTCCTTTATCTACTTTTGGCACACAATTCCCATCCCAACTTATTCCTCCAACCATCACTTTCTTATTGATCCCTTCTCTATTCCATCTGCCTTCTTCTCACCCACTCACGAGGCAGGCTTCCAGTTATGGAGCAATCTTTCTGACCCTTATATCTACTGTCCTTGGATGTCGGTCTCATGTTACGTTATTTTATATTCCACAAATGAGTGCAGTCCCTCTATGTCTGTCCCTCTCTTTCTGACTCATTTCACTTAGCATGATACTCTCCATGTCTCCACTTATAAGCAAATTTCATGACTTCATCTCTCCTAACAGCTGCATAGTATTCCATTGTGGAGATGTACCAAAGTTTCTTTAACCAGTTGTCTGTTCTCAGGCACTTGGGTTGTTTCCAGATTTTGGCTATTGTGAACAGTGCTACAATGAACATATAGGTACAGAAGTCATTTATACTGTGCTTTTTGCACCCTCAGGATATATTTTCAGAAGTGGTATTGTGGGGTCATATGGAAGCTCAATTTCTAGGTTTTGAAGTACTGTCCATATTGTTTTCCAAAAAATCTGGACCAGTTGGCATTCCTACCAACAGTGAAAGAGTGTCCCTTTTCCCCCCATCCATGCCAGTATTGGTTGCCTTTGTTCTTTTGAATGAATATTGTCTGCCATGGAGGTAGTGGGAGGGAGGGAAAATTGGGGATATACTGGGGATATTGGTGGTGGTGGATGTACACTGGTGGAGGGATGGGTGTTTGATCATTGTGTGATTGTAACTCAAACATGAAAGCTTGTAATTATATCTCATGGTAAATCAATAAAATAAAATTTAAAAAAAGGTTCTGGACACATTTAGTTCTTTGATTTTGATACCAACCAAAACAAAAATAAAAATGACTTCTTGTTAAAAAAAACATCAAATCAGCTTCCTAGAACATAGATAATTACCCTCAGAGTGATCTTTCTATTGTACAGGTGAAAATAGAAATTAGAGAGATACAGGCATTCCAGTAGGAATCTGATGTAATCTAGAACTTTTTTCTTTCATTCTATTTCTTTGGGACCACACTTACTGGTGCTCGGGGCTTAGTTTTGGCTTTGCTTTTAGGAATTAACTCTTGATAATTCCAGGGATCAAAAGTAATTGTAATGACATAATGCCTTTTCATGAAGAAGTGTCTAAGACAAATTATGGTATTACCACAATGCTTTACAATTATACTGCGTATAAACTCAAATTTGTACAGTTTCATTTTCCTTTAAATAAGTCTATATTTTCAAAATTATTGAAAATAAAGCTACTTAATACATATGCATAATTCTATGATATATTTATACTGAAAAACTTTTAGCAAGTAAATTAAACATTATTTCTTATACAATTAAAATCATATGATTATAACTATGCCTTATTTACTGAATGTCTTAAGCCCAGAAAATAGCAGGTTTTAAATAATCAGGATAAAATGATTCTTCTGTAGTATCTGTGCTTCATCAGAGCTGTATATATCTCACATAAGCCAAAGGAAAATGTGGTACAGAGCTTGTGGATTTCAACCTCTCTGTGGTGTAAATCTTATATCCAGACTTACATGCTAGGTAACCATGATCATTGCCATTTTTTTAAAAAAGCCAAGTAACTCCTCCAATACCAGCAGAGTTATGTGATAGCATTTAGGTATTCCTTTTCAGTTCATAAGAATCTAGATATGGATGAGGGAAAGTTTCCAGATTTATTTGGAGCCAAATTCTGACAGTTTTTCTGGCTCAAGTCCACGTTATCTTACACAAGCACTGCTCCTTTGTATATTCCCTTGGCTCCATTTCTCCTTTCTACTCCACTGAATTCTTTTCCTTTGGCTTTTCTTGTAGAGTTCCAAACCCAAGCTGTCAGGTCTAATCGTGACACCTGCATACCACATACACAAAGGAAGCAAAATGATGCTGGGGGCTGCCATCTCCATTGGCCACTATCACACCTCCTGGAGAACTCAGATTTGGTTGTTATATAGCTGAAAATGTAAACTGCAGTGCTTACTTTATATTACAGGAAATTCATTGTGTATGTATTCAACCTTCTCTTTTAGTTCTCAAAAACAGGTAAGTTAAAGCATCGTTACCTAAAGTGTAAATTGCTCAGAGATGTTTATGAGCACTTGCTGCATTGAACTATTATGAAATGTAACTTTAAAGAGCCTTGTCTGAGCAAAAGGATTAGCAAATTTGGAATGAGACACTTTAGACAGAAATAGAAACTAAGATGATGAGACAACTCACATAATAACCAAGTAAATCTGAGAATACATCATATTAATATAATAAATATAATACATTATATTATACCACAAGTAAATTTTAGCTTTTGAAATGTGGTGTGACAATATCGTGTTAATGAATATGGCCTAAAAGAAACTTAATTGTTGAAAATGAGACAGATAAAGTATCTCTGGAAAATCTATTAAGCATAATGTTGAATGTCATTCATTGTGCTTTGAGTTCAAGGATAATTTTTCTCTTATGTGTGTGTGTTCACACAACCATAAAAAGAATAGACCCATGGTCTTTTGATGGAAGGGGCCATTGTAGTTTTGTATGTGAAACTTATGTTCCCCATCATCTTTCTGCATCACTTTAAATAATCTGCAATAAACCCCAAAGTTATATTTGATGATTGATCTTTTAATGAATCAAATTATCTGCCTTATATCTAATATGGGGAAAGTAAAAAGATGACTAACTTAAGAATTTTGAAAGTATTGTTATACCATTTTCAAGCCTATTTCAGGTTAACTTCATAGTCATTTCAGCAAAGTGTCAAACTACCCTTATTTCTCTGCAGGTAAAATCTGATTGTCCTCTTATTTTTCCACTATACATACATGAACCATGCTAAAGAGAAGTCACATCTGTCACATTACTTTGCTCTGCTGTTTAAATAAAATCCAAAGCTTAGGTAATTCTGAATAGAAACCTACTCATATGCCAGGAGGATGCTACTTAATCCTCTGAATGAATATTGTCTTTAAAGTCAAAATAATGTTTTTGGAATAGGAAAAGAGTTCAGAGGCCTGGAGTATATAACTAATATGTATGCAGGACCTGGGTTTGATATCTTTGGAGCACTGCTAGGTGTATTTGTGGTGGCTCCCAGCACTGTTGAGAGCTCCCTAAAACACAAACGAACACAGTAATATCAGTTTTAATATTAATACCAGGAGGTGACTGCTGGACTAGAGCCTGGATTCCTGGATTCCACAGAATATCAAAAGAATGCCTGGCTGCCCACCTACCAGATGGTCAGACTTCTTTGTCAAGACCCTGAAAGAAAGGTTCGATGCTCTTCGTGTTCCTGGAGTGAGCTGACACCATTGGGCTATAATAGCGCGTGACAGGGATGAATAGAGACTTTACTGGTGCCTGCCCAAGCAAATTGATGAGTAATAGGATGACAAATGATACAAATGAATATCAGTTTAATTCCATCAATTCTATAATTCCTTACACTTTCTCTTCTTCTCCAAAAGTTAAAAGTTAGTCAAAAATTGCCTCTTCCACTAACTCTATATCTTGTTTCTTGGCACTTCAGGAACAGAATGAAGATAATTTCTAAGATCTGTTTTAATCCTGATACTTCTTTTTATAGATTCTGATAAATAAGTTTGACCAATCATACAGTCTCTTGCCTCTCCTTGGAAATTTCCCACATATGTACATAAACTTGTGCAAACACAGGCTTACATGTTTGAAAAATGGTCTCAATTAAGAAGGTTGCTTTTAGGGGGTTTAACTTTATAAGTAAGAATTGTCAAAATTATTTTCCATAATGTAAAAAATGGCAAATATTTTAGTGTTCAGAGTCATAGCATTTCTGTCAGTTCAACTTAATTCTGTCATAACTTGAAAGCTCAATGAACAATCAAACAGATGAATCATATAAGTTGTATTCCCATAGAACTTTCAAGAACTACAAATAGGCAAAATGTTGGTTTGCTATATTCTCAAAATGTGATGAAAATAAACAATAGTTATTGAGGTAACAGGTAGGTTGAAAGCACTGTTTTTAGAACCAGAGGACTCTTTCATTCTGAATGACCTTTGGAAGATTAGTTAACATACCATGGTCGCCAGTTTGCTATTATCTAAAACAAACATAAGTAATAGCATCTAGAGCCTAGAGTTACTATGACTACTAAATGAGCAACTATTTCAGAGGATGCAAAATAATGAGTTTTTCGCCTATTATAAAAAAATAAATATCACTACTTTAGGTGTTAAAAACCACTTTATTTCTAATGTTTAAAGTTTGTAGTTGCCTAGACAAAGACATTGATAGAGAATTCTGCTGAGTTATTTCCTTTCTTTCACTTGAATGCTGATTTATTTACCATTGTAATAGTTGGGAAATTCACAGTAGAGGACAATTCACATTTAAAGTAATAGTTAATAGTATCACTGTATCACAGTCATCCATTGTTCATTGATTTGCTCGAGCGGGCACCAGTAATCCCCATTTGTCCCTGTCACATGCTAGTGTAGCTCAATGGCGTATTGGGGGCTCTTTCAGGATCAGGGGTATGAGGATCATCATTGTTATTGTTTTTGGCATATAGAGTACACCACGAGTAGCTTGCCAGGCTCTGCTGTGTAATATGTTAATACTGAACATATTGAAAACAAAAGGTGACAATAATTTATGAGTTAGAAATAGGAGCCATCTAGGAATGTATAACTAAAGCACAGTTTACATTTAAGTTGCAAAGGTTAAAATTTAAATGATTGTCAAAATCCCTTTCAAAAAGTAAAAACTGACCATATTTTACATATATATATATATATATATATATATATATATACATGTATATACTTTAACTATCTAAAACAGTTTTGCTCTTTTTTTTTTTTTTTTTTATTGAATCACCATGTGGAGGGTTACATAGTTCTCAGGATTATGTCGGTTATACAATTCTCAAACACCCTTCCCTTCACCAGTGCCCATCTTCCATCACCAACCCCCCCAGTATACCCGCCGCCCCCTCCCACCTCCCCAGTCCCCACCCTTGTAAATGATGCTTCGCTTCATTTACGCCTTATCACGATTACATTCCATGTTTCAACACATAACTCACTACCGTTGTTGGGGTTTCCCCCAAAAAAGAAAAGCAGTCCTATTGCCAAGGAGGCATTTGATAATTCTCCACTGCTAAGAATATAGAGATATTAAGTCCCGCTGTTTGTTACCTAACTTTTCTTTTTCCCCCTTGCCCCGCGCCACCGAGTTCACGCCTGTTTTGTAATCGCCACGCTGCCTGACAAGGGAAAAAAAAACCGAAAAGGGTGGTTATTTCCCGTCATCAGCAGGCGTGGGGCTCTGGCTTAGTTGATAGACCAGCAGAGTGTCTGCAGGCAGTTTCTGGAACCAGAGGTCCTGCGCTGGTATCGGCTCCGGCTCGAGATTCCACCAGCGTCCCACTGTTCCATGTACATAATTTCCCCCTTATATCCCATTCCCACGCCACCAGGTCTATTCGCCTAATGGACATCACACTATGTTTGACACCACGCCGCGCTTCTTCCCGAGAAAGAAGGGTATTTCTTCTCAGCCGGCGTGGGGATATAGCTTAGTTCAGTCTAGAGAGATGGCTACCACTTTGATTGCCTTCAATATTTCAGCAACAGACTATTCTTGATAGGATCTCCCACAAAAGTCCGACCTGTTAAAGAGGAACCATTACATATTGCTAATGCTAAGATGACATTAGGTCGCGCGGCCGCGCCAGCGGCCGCGCGGTTTTGAGTTTGTGTATAAAGTCCAGGGAAAGTACAACCAGAAATAACATCACTACAAACTTTACCCTTATATGGTGCTCATAAGATGGAGAAATCTAGAGAGAGACTCGGAGTTGAGAGAGAGAGAGGTTAGAGGAATTGGGGGATGCCCGGCTCCCACTGTTTCAGCGCCGTGAGGTCTCTGGTCCCGTGCCGGAATTAGTTCAGTGGGCAGCTTAGAGTCCAAGGGCGCTTCCTTGGGCTCTTCCATCGTGCTGGCTCCGCAGCAGGTTCCAAAAGGAGGCACACGTGGGGGAGGTGGGTTTAAGTATCTATTGCGGTGAGCGGGGGTCACTGCCCCCGCCCCCTGGGGCCTCCCGCAGGCGCGTGCATCCTCTTTCAGCCCGCTCAGCATTTCCATTTTGCGCTCAGGAAAACCGCGGGTCCTGCGCTCTGTTCAGAAGGAGTTGAGAGAGAGAGAGAGAGGTTAGAGGAATTGGGGGATGCCCGGCTCCCACTGTTTCAGCGCCGTGAGGTCTCTGGTCCCGTGCCGGAATTAGTTCAGTGGGCAGCTTAGAGTCCAAGGGCGCTTCCTTGGGCTCTTCCATCGTGCTGGCTCCGCAGCAGGTTCCAAAAGAGTTTTGCTCTTTTTTAAAACACTTTTCTCCCCTAAAATCCTCATGAAATGAGATAGAGGGGCTGAAAGTAGCTTCAAAAGGTTCAGCCTTTCATCTGCAACTTTAGTCAAATTCGTTATGTAGAAATATATTGAGGAATACAATCTTCATATAATATATTTTTTTGGCTTTTTGGGTCACACCCAGTGATGCTCAGCTCTTACTCCTGGCTCTGCACTCAGGAATCACTGCTGGCAGTGCTCGGGGGACCATGGGGAAGCTGGGGATTGAACCTGGGTCAGCTGCATGCAAGGCAAACACCCTACCCGCTGTGCTATCACTCTGACCTCCGGTCTTCATATAATTTTTAAAGGCCTTTTGCGGGTTAAAACAAAAAGAACCATGCTCATTACAGAGTAGTTGGGGAATGCATAAAGCATGGGTAAGGAAGTGCAGTTGATTCCCAGCACTTCGGGGCTTGAACACCAAACTGCCAGCCATGCTGGCCGAGAGTCACTGGTATTTTCCCTGTGCCCCAGAAAGACCCGCCAAGCTGCGCAGGAGACCTGGCAACTCTGGGATGTCTAGTATTTGTCTTCTTCCCCAAGCACATTCACAAAAGGAATATTTAAAGACTTGATATACTGCACTTTCTTTTTTCTTTTCTTTCTTTGGGCCACATCAGGGACACCTGGTGGGGCTCACAGGACTGTCTGTGGACCAAACCAGGGCTGCTGCAAGCAAGGCAAATGCTTTCCCCACTGTGCTGTCTGTGGCCCACTTTTTGTTGGGTAAAATGGTCTTGAGCAATGCTCCTTTCCTTTTATGTATTATTCTTAAGAATTTTCAATTTTAATGACTAATAAAACTTTCCACTAAATAGAAAAAAAGAACTGTAGCCTAAGATAAAGAACAGTATTTATAATTTTTAAAAGCAGCGTCCAGGGCTTACTCATGACTCTGCGCTCAGGAATCATTTCTGGTGGGCTTGTGGGATCATATGGGATGCTGGGGATAGAACCAGGTGGGCCCCATGCAAAGCAGGTGTCTACCTGCCTTAGTATCACTCTCGCCCCTGACTTTATAACTTTCAAAAATTTTATATAATATAAACTTTTGATAGCTAATAGTAATAGGAGAAAAACAGTTGTCTTTATTTATTTTTTTTTTTTTTTGCTTTTTGGGTTACACCTGGCTGATGCACAGGAGTCACTCCTGGCTCTGCACTCAGGAATTACCCCTGGTGTTGCTCAGGGGACCATATGGGATGCTGGGAATCAAATCCAGGTCGGCCACATGCAAGGCAAACGCCCTGCCTGCTGTGCTATCGCTCCAGCCCCATTAATTATAAAAATTTTATTTAAGGGGTTTATTGCCATACTTAGTGCTATTTAGGGCTCTCCCCTGTCCATGTTTGGGGTTCAATCCTCTAATGCTTCAGAGACCATGAAGTGCTGGGGATAGAACCTCCGGCAGGGAATGTATGTGTTCAGCTCTGCCCAGTGAGATATTCTCTGAGCAAACATTCATTTTCAGACTATAATAATTTCCAACATGAAGCTGAAGAAAAAGATTCCTTTTTTAAATGTTGCCTATTTTATTACATTTTTTTAAAATTAATTTTTATTTATAGTTAGGTAATATGATATAAAATGATTAAAAGTTTGGAAACTTTCACTGAGGCAGGTAAATTTTAGAAAATACAGATTAAGAAATAACAGTTTATCTTAAGCTATTTTGTCTAGATGGATATAATTAATTGACTAACAAAAACAAAACCCTATAATAAGCAAAATAGAATATACGTTAAGTAGAAAATGGGTATAAGACAGAAAAGCTAATATTCTAATAAATATATGAGATCAATGGTACTTTTTTCAGAGAAATTGAAAATAAAAATGGTAAGATGTGTATATTTATTATTCTGGTATTGGAAATATGAAACTTCACTAAGAAGGAACCACACTATTTTTTATACATTGATGGTAAAATTGTAAAATTATTTCTGCTCAAAAAAGCAGCTTCATTCTCTAGTAAAGTTAAATATGCTCACTCTTTACCCAATAATTCTACTCCAATTTATTACTCAGAAGGCTGTGCATAAAGATGTCTATTAAAACAAGTACCTACAAATATTGGATAATTGGAGGTTATCTAAACATTGGAAACATCTATGTGCCCATTAAGAGAATATATTTTAGTCTGTTCATGGGATATGTTAGTTTGTAGCAGAAAAAAAGGACAAACTGGGGTTACTAGTGAAAGACTTGGCTGAAGATGATCTTGAACCAGCTATTGATTTCTTTTATGAATGAATGAAGGATCCAAAAATGTCTAGTTGCTTAAGTAACTAGGTGATAATAGATTTTCATAATAGAAGTAACAAAATAGTGTAGATAAATTAAACCTTGTAAATAAATGCCAATATCTTCTCTGAAAAGAATGTAGAATTCTAGGACATGATGAGAATAATACTCTTCCAAGTCAACCCTCAACAAAGGCAACAGATGACCCACCACGCAGAACAATAACTAATACACTGAAAGGAAACAGTAACATCAAGGATAATCTAGTTTCTCTGATAGTCTAACTTGATCCAAAGCCAAAATGTATTCTTATAAATATAAATAATGCTAGTTTTTTGAGATAAATCAGTATGAATATTATTTTTAAATTAATATGTTATGTTGACAGAAGTTTTGATATTATCCTACATTGCTATCTCAGGAGTTTTGTTAGCATATTATATGTATATATATATATTATAGTCTTTTTTTTTTATTGAATCACCAAGTGGAGGGTTACAAAGTTCTCAGGATTATGTCAGTTATACAATATTCAAACACCCCTCCCTTCACCAGTGCCCATCTTCCACCCCCAACCCCCCCAGTATATCTGCTGCCCCCTCCCACCTCCCTAGTCCCCCCCCTTGTACGTGATAAGTTTCACTTCATTTGCGCTTATCTCGATTACATTCCATGTTTCAACACACAACTCACTACCGTTGCTGGGGTTTCCCCCCAAAAAGAAAAAGACAGTCCTATTGCCAATGAGGCATTTGATAATTCTCCATTACTAAGCATATAGAGATATTAAGTCCTGCTGTTTGTTACATAACTTTTCTTTTTCCCCCTTGCCCCGCACCACCGAGTTCACGCCTGTTTAGTAATCGCCACGCTGTCTGACAAAGGGAAAAAAAACCTAAGAGGATGGTTATTTCCCGTCATCAGCCAGCGTGGGGCTCTGGCTTAGTTGATAGTCTAGTAGAGTGTCTGCAAGCCGTTTCTGGAACCAAAGCTCTTGCGCTGATATCGGCTCCGGCTCGAGATACCACCAACGTCCCGCTGGTCCATGTACCTAATTTTTCCCCTTATTTCCCATTCCCACGCCACCAGGTCTGTTTGCTTAATGGACATCACACTATGTTTGACACCACGCCACGTTTCTTCCCGAGAAAGAAGGATATTTCTTCTCAGCCGGCGTGGGGATATAGCTTAGTTCAGTCTAGAGAGATGGTTACCATTTTGATTGCCTTCAATATTTCAACAAAATACTTACTATTGTTGTTAGGATCACCCACAAAAGTCCGACCCATTAAGAAGGAACCATTACATACTGCTGATACTAAGATGACATTAGGTCGCGCGGCCGCAGCAGCGGCCGCGCGGTTCTGGGTTTCTGTCTAAAGTCCAGGGAAAAAGTTGAAGGAGAGAGAGAGAGATTTCCGCACGGGGGACCTGGCGGAAACTCTCAAGTCACATACTGCAGGTTGCTGGTGGGCTGCCGGTGTCCCAAGCAGCTCCATCCTCTTCGTCAGTCATTCTGGGGGTGCGGGCTCGGAGAAATGGGAAAGCCCACGTGGCTGCACTCTCTTTAAGTGTCCGATGTGGGCGGAGACCGGTACTTCCCCGCCCTCGATCCCCCGCCAGCCGCGCCGCGCACTTGGGTGCGTCTCTCCATTTTGTGCTTAGAAGTGGGGTAAATGCTGTGCTGTGCCCAGAAGTTGAGGGGAAGAGAGATAGATTAAAGAGAAAAAAAAAAAAGAGAAAAACGCCAGGCCCCCGCTCGGGGGACCTGGCGGAAACTCTCAAGTCACATACTGCAGGTTGCTGGTGGGCTGCCGGTGTCCCAAGCAGCTCCATCCTCTTCGTCAGTCATTCTGGGGGTGCGGGCGCGGAGAAATGGGACATATATTATAGTCTTTTTAAATAAATTGTCCAGAAATACTATTTGTATGTTTTCCAGACATACTATATGATTTTTAAACTCCTGCAAGAAAAGTAAGGTGACCCAGTTTGTCTTCATCCTCATTAGAAGTGGTGATGACAGTATTTTTTATTTTAATTATAATTATAAGTGTGTAGTAAAAAGAAAACACCGTGGAAGAAATGATTATTATTATTTTTTTTTGCTTTTTGGGTCACACCCGGCGATGCACATGGGTTACTCCTGGCTCTACACTCAGGAATTACTCCTGGCGGTCCTCAGGGGACCATATGGGATGCTGGGATTCGAACCTGGGTCGGCCGCGTGCAACGCAAATGCCCTACCCGCTGTGCTATCACTCCAGCCCCTGATTATTTTGTTTTTAAATGGGTTTTTGGTTTGGAGACCACACCCTGCAGTGCTCAGAACTTGATCCTGGTTCTGTGATCAGGGCTTTTTCCTGGCAGGGCTCAGGGGACCATATAGGGTGCCAGGGATGGAACCAAGGTCAGTGAGCTCCTTCAGGGCTGGGAATTTCTTAAATTTTATTGTTTGCCAAAAGCTCCTTACCAAGGTCCCATTATCTACTGCCTGCAATATTTCCCCTCTAGAGATTTCATCTCTTAAATCATTAATGGGTACATGGGTGAAGATCTTTGTTCTGTAACTTTTTTATGCTGAGTAAAAGGCACAGGTTTTGTCTATATGAGGATGCGAAATCTCATGCTAACTTAATGTTAGCATTTTTGTTCCAGTGGTGGGACCTTTTCTCTCAGGGAGTCCAGTCTAGAATTCTGCATTTTAAATGTTTTCACATATCCTGTGCCTTTGGGTTGAAAGATCCAGACAATGATTTTCCCAATGCACAGTGGCAGGGATTCCTCATCTGCCTGAAACACCACTACTGATTTATGAGAATGGCTACAGTGAAATCAGAGACCACCAGTTACTGAGGAGAGGGCAGAAACAGTTTTTGTCACCATGCATACACTGCTGGTAAGACTGGAAAATGGCATAGTCACTCTGGAAAACAAGTTGGCAGTTTCTTATAAACTAAGCATCAACTACCATATGAACCAGCATTTGCTTTCCTGGGAATTTATCCCAGAGAAATGAAGACTTATGTTCATGCAAAATCTTATATGAAAATTTATAGCAGTTTTATTCATAATATACAAATCCTGAAAAAAATTAAGTTATTCTTCAGTTAGATAAAGGTGAAATAAAAGTGGTGCATTCACACCTTAGAATATTACTGGGTATTAGAAAGGAAGAATTTATTGATACCACAACAAACTGGATGAATCGCCAGAGAATTATGCTGGGGAAAATATTAATCACAGAAGGCTAGTTACTAAATATAGATGGATAGAAACAAAGATATGTAAATTTATATTATATTTTATGTCTGTTTTAAATGTTCTATTACATTATTAGTATTATATATTAATATATACTGTATGCAATATAGTATAGATTACATATAGAATGTTGATTATATATCATACTTATTATGTTGGCATTAAAATCACTGACAATGACCTTGTAGAATATGTGGTCTTCTTTATAGAACTTCTCCAGCTCCATGTAGAACTTCTCAATTTCTTCTTCGTCGTAGTTAGATGTTGGTGTGTAGACAACAAAGATAGAAACTGCCAGCTATGAGCCACATCTATTCAAACATAAGCATCCAATCTTGGTTGTAAGGCATTCGAATGAATCAATGCTCATGACCAAGTTTGTGTTGACAAGGACACCAACACCACCTACGCCTCTACTGTCGCATGTTCCAAGGAACAGTTCTTCTCCAGTGTCAAAAACAGCATGATGTGTTTGATGCTTCTCATCTCAGTCAGTCCAGTGATGTCGTACTTGATCTTCTGTGCTTGCACAATCAGGTCCTTGATGGATACTTCTGATGCCAGCGTACTTGCATTGAAAGTGCAGTCATTTTAGTCTTTCTTCATTTTGGCAGCCTAGTTCGGCCCTAAGTTTCTATCAGCCTCTCTTGTTTGTCCTTAACACTGCCGTATTGGGGGCTCTTTCAGGGTCAGGAGAATGAGGCCCATTGTTGTTATTGTTTTTGGCATATCGAATATGCCACAGGTAGCTTGCCAGGCTCTGCTGTGCAGGCAGGATACTCTAGGTAGCTTGCTGGGCTCTCAGAGAGGAATGGAGGCTTTTAGGACAGCCTCTAATCACCATTACAGGTGTTTCTATGGTTCAAACCATATTTGAACCCATCAAATATAGTATGGTGATTGTGGAAAATGGGTAGGAAATGTTTATCCAAAAGCGGTGGTTGATTAGTGGAGGTTGTCTGGTGAGGAATTTATCTGGAACTGGCAGGGTGTGTCTTATGGGTGTGACCCCTGGGTCACCAGAGATTGGGGGAAGCAGGCAGAGGATCTCTGTTCCTGGGTCCTATTGAGCCTGGAGTCCAATGGCACAAAGTTTAGAACTTAGAAGGTCATCCTGGAGAACTCACATCAGAACCCATGACCTAGAATGAAACAAACAGGGTGAGAGACTATCTGAGTTCATCATGTTGACCAAGACCAAGACCATCTATGGTAACTCGCAGTTCCAGATGGATGAATCTAAACGTTGAATATGGGAGTCTTCCGGTGGACAGTTCCACAATGAAATTGACCACATCATATTCAATTGACAGTTCTGCCTGACCGATGTTGCAGTTGTCCCAAAATTCCAAAGGGTATCAGACCACTATCTCCTTCATGTGAAATTCTAATTCATGAAGCAGAGAGAAAGGGCTGCAAAGTTTAAGAAGAGAACTCCCAGAACAGCCACCAACTGGGAACTGTTTTGCACTATTTCAGCAATATGAGAAGATGCCGTCCTTGAAAACATCAACTAGGAATACGATCAACTGGTTCAGCACCTCCATGATTGTGCAAAGAATGCAGAGAGAGAGAAAGCCACAAAAAGTCACCTATATTTGGAAACTCTTGAGCTCATTTGCCAATGTGGTCTGGTGTGAGCCTCAAGCAATCGCAAGCTAACATCAAAGCTCACAAAGCTGTGCAGAGAAGTGATAAAGGAAGACCTCAAAGAGAGAAGAGCAGCAGTGTTGGCCAATGTGGCGGAAGCTGGGAAAAGTATTTGCAACACCCGCCTGTCCTTCACCAACTACAAGACCAAGATGACTGCCCTCCATCATCCTCATAGATCTGTTATATCTTCCAGAAGGGCAATAGAGAAGGTTATCCACGACTTCTACTTGGATCTCTTCAATAGCCAAGTCCACATGCCCACATACAAATTCCACAGGATGGATGGATATGTAGTTCCCAGCGTTCTCTCTTCTGAAATCTGACACACCATTTCATTGGTAAGGAAGTGTGCAGCACCCGGTCCAGACAAGGTCAGACCCGAACACCTGAAGATTCTGCCACCAGTACTTGTCAATATACTGGCTCGGCTCTTCACATGCTACCAGTCTCAATGCAAAGTTCCATCCCAATGGAAAACCAGAAGGACCGTACTGTTGTACAAGAAGGGAGACATTTATGACATTGGCAACTATCGCCCGATCTGCCTATTTTCCATCGTATACAAGTTATTCACTAAGTCATCCCTGAATAGAATGGGCAGAACACTAGATGAAGGACAACCATGTAAGCAAGCAGGGTTCCAAAGAGGATTTAGCACGATTGACCATATCCACATGATGACCAAGCTTATTGAGGTTTCTCGAGAGTTCAAGATGCTACTCTGCACCTTTTCCCGGCAACCATGAGCTTCTACAATCATGGCTCTGGTAGGTGGGACCAGGACTATTTCTCCAAACCACATGGGGGCACTGGAACTGGGCAGTTTCATCCTGGCTTCCAGCCCACCCCTGACTCCGGAATTGACGCCCCCAACCTTCCCCCAGCACCATCTTGCTGCACTGAGCAGTGAAGAATATGGGCCAGCAGGCATCACAATGCCAGAGAATGCTCCAGACCCCAGACTGAGCTGATAACACTGGGGTGCCTCAGATGGAGCAGGTGCAGTCTCCCCGCCTTCTCGAGATGGAATCCTGGTGACCATGAGCTTCTACAAACATGGCTCCGATATGACGGGACCAGGACTATTTCTCCAGGACTTTTTCTTATATACAAAAAAAAACCCACTCAGGAATGGCTCCTCTACCCCTGAATGGCCATGATCCTAGAGGCACACAAACTAACTTTGAAATACAGCGGCTGCTGGCAGAAATGCTCCTGAACTGTGAACCTAGATACGGCCTTATGCTGCCCCAGGAGGGAAGGGTTTTTGTCCCTTGGCTTTTTCCCCTTTGTGGAAGCATGGCTACTGCCACCTTTCAGAGCCAATTGAACAGAGAGGTAGGAGTTTGTAGTGATGGGGTGCATGGGAAATATCACGATGGGGGGGGGTGTTACAGAACCGGCCTTGCTACTTGCCCAAATGAGATCCCAAGCGGCTGCCCAAGAACGGTTCCTCTGCTCCTGAATGGCCATGTTCCCAGAGGCACACAAACCAATCTTGGAATGCAGCAGCTGCTGGCAGAAATACCTCTGGACTTAATTACTAAAATACCACAATTCCAAAACTTCATGGCCACTGTTGCGGCCATGTGATATCATATGCTCTTCATTATCAGCAATAGAAAACAAATTATATAATGATGCCTTTTCAGCAGATCTGATTGTTGGGGGGAAATCCCAAATAATAATAGTGGGTTTTCTGTCAAAAATTGAGTGTAATAAAAGTAAACAGAGAGCAAAGTGAAAATCATTTGCCACACAGGCAGAGTGAGGGGTGGGAAGGGGGTATACTGGGGTTCTTGGTGGTGGAACATGTGCACTGTTTAATGGATGGGTGTTTGATCATTATATGACTGAGACTTAAACCTGAAAGATTTGTAACTGTTCTCACGGTGATTCAATTAAAAAAAAAGCAAAAAAAAAAGAACAAAAGAAGATGCAATTCTGTCTAACGTTTATTGATTTAAAGAAGGTCTTTGATTCTGTTGAGACTAAAGCTCTCATCGAAGCATTAGCCAAACAGGGTGTTCAAACTCAGTACATCAAGATCCTCCACGTTCTGTATTGCAGATTCACCACCACATCTCACCATTCTACAAAGAAGTGATCATCGATGTAAAGAGAGGGGTTCAGCTGGGCAATACCATTTCACCGAAACTCTTCAGTGCCACCCTCGAGAACATCATGCGATGACTGGAATGGGAAGGAATGGGAGTGAAGGTAGATGGTCCGCAACTACACAACCTCCGCTTTGCTGATGACTCTGTTTTAATAGCACCAAATATCAGCCAAGTGGCACGAATGCTGACCAACTTCGACCTCAAGTGTGGAAAGGTAGGACTGCAGCTGAATCGCACCAAAGACAATGTTCATAAGAAACGGACTAGTTCCTGATGTTCCATTTCCTCTCAATGGGATGAACATCTCCGAATGCAGCAGTTATGTGCACCTAGGTCGAGAACTCAACATGGCAAACAACCTGGCACTTGAACTGCACAGGAGGAAGAAAGTGGAATGCCTTAAAGATCGTCAAAAAAGTGATTAGAGGACTAAAAACCTCTGGCTCTGGGCAAGAATGGAGACGTTACTGGCACCCGCTTGAGCAAATCGATGAACAACAGGATGACAAGTGATACAAGTGATACTTAATATGTTACATGCTGCAGAGATACAGAAAACATCTGACCACATATCATTGATATGCATACTTTATAATGCTATGTATTATATATATTATTTGATATATATTTTCTTAAAACTAAATAATTATAGATAATAAAATGGACTAATTGTGCCAGAGATAAAGATAAATTGGTGCTTTAGTCAGAGAGAGAAGGTGATCCTGGTAATGTATTTTGGGAAAATCACTATCTGGAACTTAAATCAGCACAAAGATAAGAAAGCATCTGAGACATAGGATTCAACTGAGGGTCTGTGAAAACCTTTAAGATGCAGAATTCCAGGTCCAGAGCATGAGTGGACTCCCTGGGAAAAGAGGATCCAAGGCAGGAAGAAAGATCACAGTAAGAACATCAAAGGGGAAAAAAATATCAAAGATGGGACTGCAGAGTGAGTACAACAGGTAGGTGCTTACCTTGCATACAGGTAACCTGGGTTTGATCCCCAACACCCCATATGATCCTCCGAGCCCACTTGGAGTTATTCCCAAACTCAGAATTTGTAGTAAAGCCTGAGCACTGATGTGACGAAATGATATATAATAGCAATTTTAGCTCTCCCTTTAGATAATAACTAGAAACAAACTTTAGGAGCAGTTTTGGAAAACTACATTAATTTGGCAAAGACAAAAGCATGCAGTTTTCTGTCCTGGGGAAGTGGTTTGTTTTCCGACTGATAGGTGTGTCTTCCTTACTTTATAGCACTGTTTTCCTGTATTAGGTTCACTACAGTCCTGCTTGGGGTGTGAATTTTGCTCTTTCCATTCAGAATTAACCCACACTCTCTCTTGAGCACAAAACTCTCTTTGTCTCCCCTCATTTGCCAATCAAACTTATTTTACTGTAGTGTTTATCTCCTCAAAAGTCTTCTTCCTGAGGGAAAGTAAAGGATCTGGAAAACTTTGCTAAAAGTGAAGACCAAATTTTCTTTCCTGCTAAGAGCAATTCCTTGCTCCAGCCTTAGTTCCATGGCTTGGAGGGGCTGGGTCACAGGCCTCATTTTCCATTCTTGGCAGAATAAACGTGACGTATGTGCAGTTTGATAATTGCTCCATAGAACTGGTATGACTCGAGGTCTGTAGCTTGCAGGTGCTCAGAGCCAAATTTATCAGTCCTAAATTTCCCAAGTACTTCCAAGGAGGGGGTCACTGAGGTGAATGTAAAGAAAAGATGGAGAATTCCTGTTCCCATATGGTTGTCCACTCCTCTCCCCACTTCTCATAGGCCCCCTGCACAGTGGAGAAAAGAAGGACAAAAGATGAAATCTTGTGATGAAAGTTTTTAGTGTCTTGACTTTGATATTGATATTTAGTACCTCTGTTTTGATCTTGTATTGTTTTCTTGATAAACGTTACCATTGAAGAAAGCTGGGTTAAAATGTCCCTGGGAATTCTTACATGTGCAAGATTTATTGTTTAGTATACTAATCTTGTTCCATTCTAGGTCATGGGTCCCAATACGGAGTTCTTCAGATGACCTTCTCAGTCCTATCTTGGCATTAAAATCACCAACAATGGCCTTGTAGAAGGTGTGGTCTTCTTTATAGAACTTCTCCAGCTCCATGTAGACCTTCTCAATTTCTTCATCATAGTTGGATGTTGGTGCGTAAATGACGAAGATAGAAACTGCCGGCAATGAGTCACATCTATTCAAATGTAAGTGTCAGATTCTGGTTGTTAGGCATTCTAACGAATTGATGCTCATGGCCAAGTTCATGTTGACAAGGACAATGACACCACTGATGCCTCTATTGTCACATATTCCAAGGAACAGTTCTTTTCCAGTGTCAAAAACAGCATGATGTAATCGATGCCTTCTCATCTCTGTTAGTCCAATGATGTATTAATCTTCTGTGCTTGCACCATCAGGTCCTCAATGGATGTTTCTGATGCCAGCATACATGCATTGAAATTACAGATGGTCATTTTAGTCCTTCTTTGTTTTGGCAACCTCGGTCAGCCCGGAAATTTTATCAGCCTCTCCTTGCTCATCCTTCCCAATGCTGCCATATTGGGGGCTCTTTCAGGGTCAGGGGAATGAGGCCCATTATTGTTACTGTTAAGAGGATGAATAACCTCTGGCTCCAAGCACATCTTTTCGACTCCACCGTTCTTCCTGCACTAACATATGCCTCTGAGACCTGGGCCCTACGAAAACAGGATGAAAATGCTATTCGGGTCTCCCAAAGAGCAATCGAAAGAGCTATGCTTGGAGTATCATGTTTCACTCAAATGAGAGAATGAATCCAGAGTTCTGACCTCCATCGACAATCAAGGATCAGGGACATTGCCTCTTTTGCCAAGGCATCAAAAATCAGATGGGCTGGACATGTAATGCGATTTGAGACAACTGCTAGACTAGAGCCATTACTGTCTGGATTCCATGGAACGTCAAAAGAATGCCCGGCTGCCCACCTATAAGATGGCCAGACTTTTTGTCAAAACCCTGAATGAACAGTTTGATGCTTTTCATGTTCCTGGAGCGAGTAGATGCCATTGGGGTACACTGGCATGCAACAGTGATGAATGGAGATGTTACTGGAGCCTGCTTGAAGGATGACAAGTGGCAAGTGATACTAATCTCAGAATAACAATTATGAAACAAAAATTCATGCTGTACTAACAAAATAAAAATTTAAATCTAAAGTCTACACCTTGAAGCCCAAAAGTCTTCCAGGAAAGTCAGTGATCATAATAATATATGTTCATGCCCCAGAACAGTTAAGATTTTTCTTTATAATCGTTAGAGTACCACATATCTAATACCCACAAGGGAGCTTTACTCAGGAACCTGTCCCAAAGGCTGAAACTTGGAACATGTGCTGAGAATTACCTTCAGGAAAATCTTTTGATTCCCCACTCCCATACCTTCATTTCATATAGGGACAAAATGAGCACCAGTGTGAGAGTGATACATAAATCAATATGTAGTTTAGAACTGGAGGGGCTGGAGCAATAGATTAGTGGGTAGTGCATTTGTCTTGTATGCGGCCAACATGGGTTTGATTCCCAGCATCCCATATGGTCCCCTGAGCACCGCCAAAGGTAATTCCTGAGTTTAGAGCCAGGAGTAACCCCTGTACATCGCTGGGTGTGACCCAAAAAGGAAAAAAAAAAGAACTGGAGTCCTCCTGAACTACTTCTATTGCCTTCATACCATAATTTCTAGAACAGTCAAAACTGACCCTTCTGTTCCTGGAAACCACCACAAAGGGTGTGGTTTCACCACAGGAGCATTGCATTTGACCCCCCCTTTTTCAAGTTGTCTGGGGGTACAGTTGTGCTTTCAAGTTTATATAGCCTGATGTATTTTGTTTGGGGTCACACCTGGCAGTGCTCAGGTCTTCCTCCTGGCTTTGTGCTCAGGAATCACTCCTGAGGCTTGAAAGAATATGATGTGGTGGGGAGCAAGTCTGAATCATACATGTCCCTAGAAAATGCCATACTAGCTAAACTACCACTCTGGTCCCAATATATTCTAAGTTTTTTTTCTTTTTGGGTCACATCCGGCCATGCACAAGGGTCATTCCTGGCTCTGCACTCAGGAATTAGCCCTGGCGGTGCTCAGGGGACCATATGGGATGCTGGGAATCGAACCTGGGTCGGCTGCGTGCAAGGCAAACAACTACCTGCTGTGCTATCATTCCAGCTTCTATATCCTAAGTTTTATTGTCATCCTATTACAAAGTGCATGAGCATTAAAAAATCTCTTTGGACTTGAGTGTTATAGACATGAACATTTCTGATACTTGTCTAGCTTTTCATATCTTCCTGATTATTCTTACCAGGTCTGCTGTTTATTTTATGGATAGCTATTTGCTGTATGCATTGGTATCTAAAATAGAGACTTTACAAAATTTAAGATAGTTTCAAAATCCCCTGGTGCTGAAGAAAGAGACTTGCTCCACTAGTAGGAAGTTCACAACCCATTTATGTCTTTACCAGATGTAAAGACATAAATATAAGGGGGTCTGAAACCCTTTTCCTGATTTCCTGACAAAGCTCTCCATGTTTAGTTTCATATTGTGCTTTAGTTCTCACATCAATTACTAACAGATAAATAAATATAGTATTAGGGCAAATGCTGGCAAGCTCCCCGTGGCATATTCAATATGCCCAATATAGTAACAATAACAGTAACAATAACAATAACAATTCCCCTGACCCTGAAAGAGCCTCCAATTGTAGGGAAAAGAAATAAGGAGAGGCTGCTAAAATCTCAGGGCTGGTACAAATGGAGACGTTACTGGTGCCTGCTTGAGTAAATCAATGAACAATGGGATGGAAGTGATACAGTGATCAGGGCAAATGAACTCATTGTTAAATTCTGACTTTAGTGAAGAATTTTTCAAATTTTTTTTCTGTAAATATCACTCTTATTAGAAAGTAGGATTCTATTTGTAAAACAAAAACCAAAACCAAAACCTCCCAATTGAAAAGATACCCAATTTAACATAAAGTTAAGAAAATGAAAATTCATAAGAATGGATTTATTTGAAGTGACTAGAAGAAAATTCAAAATATGTTTAAAAATATGGTTAGATTTAAGAAAAAAATTGAAATTGATGTTGTAAGATTGTTTACTCTTGAAATGCAACATACTCTGTTAATCCTATTTGTGTCTACATTTGATTGAATGCACCTCTTCCTTTCCAAATATGCCTTTGTCAAATTCTTCATTCTTTGTTATGAAAGTCAGTAATTATAAAATGCAGAAAATTCTTTCTGCTTGATGTAATTCTTATGAGAAAAAGTTATGAAGTAGCAGCTGTAACAAATGAAGTGGTAACTTAATGAGACCAATGTCTAACAACAGGTTTGGAAACATTCTTGAGAGGAAAAGTAGCTCAAACCTACTTGCTAGGAATCCCCCAATTAGTAATTTAAACTGAGAAGCTCAGTTAATTATGGTATATTAGTAAAACAATGAGGTAATTAATCTTTAAATTCTGAGCTTGCTTCTCTGCAATATTATGGAAGAATGTGTCTTATCCCTTCTCGTGTGTTTTTGTAAGAACAAGTTATGTCTAATCTTGCCCAGGAAATCCACCTCCATCAGAAAAATCAAGATTCTTTCTGCTGCTGAACATATCAGATTTCTGACAACTAATCTTTTGTTCAAGATAGGAAATGTTTTCATACTAAAACTTGCAAGAAGTATTCAAGATGTATAAACTTGTTCATATATACCAGTATACATTATCTTTTACCAGTAGTTATGGTAACATTATTACAAATTTGAAAATATATTCCTTGTGCTTATACTATGTTATCTGTCTAATTATATCAGTTGCAAACATTTTTTGCAATAGTGGTTTTCATTTCAGTTACATTTTATTTTTATCAAAAGAGTGCATAAGAAATTAATTTGAAGAATTATAACCTGGATTTTCAGTGACGTATACTAGAAAGAAGCTGAGAAGTTCAAACATACTTCAAGTAAATGGAATTTGTAGTCCATACTAAGGCTTAATTAATAGTTCATCCTAACTGATGCTTAATTTCAAGGATATGTTTTTAAAAAGGGGCATAGGTAATTGGGCTCATTAATTTTGACTAGATGTCATTATTGTCCTAGGACAATACAGCTTAATTCTCTCTTCATCTTTTTTATACAGCGGGTAGGTCATTTGCCTTGCACACGGCCAACCTGGGTTCAACTCCTCTGTCCCTCTCGAAGACCCCGACAAACTAAGGAGAGTATCCCGCCCACATGACAGAGCCTGGAATGCTACCTGTGGCGTATTCGATATGCTAAAAACAGTAACAAGTCTCCCAATGGCGATGTTACTGGTGCCTGCTCGAGCAAATTGGTGAACAACGGGAGGACAGTGCTACAGTGCTACAGTGCTATTTCATATCATCCTTTCATGAAGCAGTTATTGAATCCTTGATAATGATCAAGAGAGTAGTAGAAAGAGAGTAACAACGCATACATAAGTTCAACTCAGAGTGAAAATGCTTTCCTAGAGGAAGCATGAGGAAGTACTTTATTAAGAACTGATAGAATAGCATGTTTAATTTAGAAGATCTGGCAGAGAGGTCTCAAAGAAAATAACATTTAATAATTTAGTGGATAAATTAATTGATATTTAAAGTTGATGCACAAATAAGAGCTGTAATAACTCATGCCTAAAAAAGATAGCCTATGTTTGTGCTTCTGCTAAACATGCCAGGTCAGATAACTGAGTTTTTTGTTGAGGCATATCTGGCTATGCTCAGGGATTATTTTTGGCTCTGAATTTAGGATCACTCCTGGTGGACTCAGGGGATTATATGGGGTGATGAGGCTCTAACTCAGATCAGACATGTACAAAGAAAGTATCATACCTCTTGTATGATGTCTCTGGCCCTAGAGACATCGTACAAGAGGTATGAAATTACTAATTTTTAATTATCAGCATAAATTCTAAGAAATGAATGAGATGCTGAGAAATCACTTTAATGTGAACTATTGACAACATTTTAAAACTTATTAAAATAAGCTTGATAAAATCATATTTTTGAATTTTGTTTGACTTTTTGTTTATGATTTATTTGATCAGATTAAATCCATTTATAGACTATTTGATCTGACCATCAAAATACGTAATATTTTGATATCTACAACTTTGCCACTAATAAGCAAAATTGATTTGATACAGGCAAATATACATGTGCATACTTTCTAGAATAATCAAAATTTTATTTTCAACACTAAATATCCTCTCTATATAGCAGCTTTTCAAGTGTTTTTCATTTAAATCACAATTCTTTAACTATTTTCTAAGTAGAAGAGAATTAAAATTTTCTTTCATTCAATAAAATTACTCAAGTGATTTTGCATTCTGCAGTTTCTTTCTATATTTCTATTTTCCTTCCAATATTACCATCTGCTTATTTTACTCCCATTCCCAGTGATACCCACAGTGAAATCTCCATCCACACACTCTGTTGATTTATGCTTGGCTGAGTTTATTTTTGGCATTGCTGATTTTCTTGATATGCCTGAGACTTGGACTTGTTACTTTAACTCTGGCTTCAGGTTTCCTTCTCACAACATTACTCCACACCTACTTTGAACTTTTCTTAAGATGAGAGTTCAAATTACCAAATATGCTTCTTTCCCACTACAGCTCTAACTGTGGGAAAGAAGCAAACATAAAGAAGGAAGAGAGCCACTCTGTTCAAAAACATCTAGATATTTTGAAAATCTGTTAGCAGGGAACGACTCTTGCCCTACTCTTGCCTGAACTTCAGACATATCAGTTACTCTAGTGTTGACTGGGGACACTTTTCTCTCAACCATTATCCTGGTTTACATTTGAAATTTGAATTAGCGACTTAAGGCTCTCTCCTATGCCCCTCACAGATACTGGAAGCTTAAGTTAGTTCCTGTATTGTAAGATCTAAAAATGTTCTTATGAATCATTAAGTTTATTGAGTAGCTGAGAGGACCTCTGTATTTATAATCAATGTTTTCAACAAACGTCTGAGTGAAGAATTTCAGCACTATCTAGCTTTTAATTTTGATTTTGATCATTATTGAAGTTTTAGCTCAGGGTAAAACTTAGCTCTCCAACCCAGCTACTACTCAGCTTATGTTCTAAAGGATAAGGATAGATAACCCTGATAATTTTATCTTCCCAGATCAATTTTCCTTTAATTGTCGGCAACTAATTCTTTTTTAATTTTATGGAGGTGACTACCACCATAGTTATCACCTATTAATGTAGGTACCATTGATGAAATGTTATTTCCAAATTCCAAATCTCTTTACCAGGAAATAAATGTTGATTAAAGGTAAGTACATGCTCTTGATAACTCAGAAAAACCTTGTGACATAGAAGAAAGATAATTCTTTAACAGATTGTAAAAAAAAAATTTAATTTTAGAATGGTTGCAATATATAAGAAGAACTACTAATGATATCCTCATTTAACTGAGCAAGAAAAATGTGGTTTAGGATTAAAGAACATGATTAAGCTTACAAAACCACCACCAATAATAAAAGTTTGCCATTGGAAAGGCCTACATTTCCGGTCCTTTACTCTCATTTAACCACATAGTAAATCTATCAATTCCAGGTGCCAAATTAATATAAGTGGATAGGTGGTATTGAATTTACAAAATGAAAAATGTGAAAGTGATACAGACAATGAATCATTGCATATATTACAAATCCAATAAGGAGATGAAGATGCAAGATATAAATCACCAGATTGGAACACAAAGCACATGATGAATATGTATGTGCTTATATCATATTTGTCACAGACAAATATAAGGTAATGCTGGAGGTTAAATATCGGGCTGGGGGTAAAGGAGAGAAAGTGAGGTTACAATGTTTTCAAAAAATTAAATAAATGATCCAAAGTGTGAAATCTCAGAATAGTCTTTATCTTATATTTTATATTTTCAGTTGTATGTAGTTATCTAAAACTATTAGGAGTGATGGAGGAGACATATTTGCAAGCAGAAATACAGAGATAGATGAAAGAGAGAGAGAGAGAAAAATATAAATGTATATTTGTTGTTGTTGTTCTTTGTAACCATATGTTTTAAAAACATTCTTCTTTGTGTTGTGGCCACAGCCAACTGCGATCAGGGCTTAACTCTGGGCTCTGGGCTCTAGAGTCACTTTTGGTGGTGCTTGCAGGGGCCGTATGCAGTGTTGGGGATCAAACCAAGGTCAGCCATCTATAAGGCAAGCACCTACCCACTGTACTGTCCAGATATTTTTCTTCACTGTTATGGGCAAGATGTCACAACCTAGATAGAATCATGTCATTAAAGTAAGGTGTAATAACACAGGTGACTTTTGAAATGGAATATGATTTTAAGCTACCCATAAAGCTATTCAAGCCTACGGATTCTTCCTTTACTTTATTCCCCATATAGAGGGGATGTCCAAAAATGTTATTCCAACAGCAAAAATGGACAAATGTATTGATTCTTTGTCATAATCATAAACCATCTGGTTGAGTTTTTTAACGACTTAAACTGAATTATCAACTTACTGACATTTATTATTTAATGGAAATGCCCATAATAATTTGGTCTAATTATTAAAATGACTTTATAAGTTATTACCTAACTTAGAAATAAAAAATATGAGAAGCACAGAGAAGCTAAGAAAGTTGCTCTAAGAATCATAGTAGTGGTAGGGCCATAATTTGGTTTATGCAATATGACTTCAGTTTCTGCTTTTAACCACATTAATGAGTATTAGCCATAATAAATGATTTTAATGATAATGCTAAAAATTTGCTTAGATGATTTTTAACCTGTGGGCATCAGGGGAATCACACACTCAGTAGTATTGAGGTCCTATTCTTGGTTCTGTGATCAGGAGTGTGACCCTGGCAGTGTTCAGGGAACCAAAGGGGTGCCAGGATTCAAATTAGGGCTCCCATGGCTACATGCAAGAGAATGCCCTAGTTTCTGTACAACCTCTCTGGTACCATTTTAAAATTTTCAAATAATTTTAAAAGGTAATAAAAAGAGAAGTTACCCATTATATTTTTATTTTAAGAGTTATTCAGGTAGATAGATATAGAAAAAACACTCTTTTTAAAAGATGGCCCAAATATGACCATTGGATAGAAAATGTTAAGGTTTGATGTTGGTGCTTATTATAACTAACACATATTGACTTCACAATGAAGGCTTTGCTAATTTATCTTAGTTTTATAGGCTGCAATTTGCCTAGGTTAATTGTAGGTTATAAGGAAAGGTGAGAGACACAACACAATTCTTGCTTTTACAGAATGTGTATTTGGGAGAAGTGGTGTGAATGTATAGTAGATCTTATAAATCCCATGTCAGATGGGCACAGCATTCCATAAAAGTACACCTTAACTCTAATTGTGGAATGATGGTGTAAGGAAAACTACAGAGAAACGGTCATGTTTGACTTAGTCCTCTTGTGAATTCTTGCTCTATTTACTAACCTTGGAAATTGGAGAATCTTGGCTCCTAGTTCTTTGACCTTCTTCCCCTTTGACCATCTTTCAATGTGAGAACTTATGTTCAGGTGGTCTCTAAAACCCATTGTTTAAAATATACTCAATATGTCTGATTTATGTCTTAGTCCTACAGTGTCCTTGGTATTGGACAGATCCTACTTTGCTTGCCTTATTTTCTAGTTGTCTGCAGATAGCTCAATAGAACATGCGTCAGACCAACTCCTGTTTATTTTACCTATTTTTCTTTGAAGGAGATGTTCCATTTTGTAGTGCTTGGGGTCTCTAGGAGAGTATCACTGTCAAGCCTGACTGTGCAGTTATGATGGTTTGTGATAGGGCCAGTGATTCTGGGGGACCACCATATCCACACCCGCTGGTGTTTGTGTGACGCCTTGCAGTGCTGGAGATCAAACTTGAAGCTTTCAGAATACAAGGAATGTTTTTTGATCTCTGTAGGCTTTGGCCTCTCTTTTATTTTCAAACTTGTTCTCCAATCTGGTTTCCAAAGTCACATTATTTATATTATTGCTCTGGTTAGAAACCTAGGGAACACAACTGACTCTTTTACCTGCAAATTATCTTACATGAGTTACCACACAGTGTGTCCACAAGTATTGTCATCTTCCCATTTGAACCATACTGGCTAGGAAATAAAATGTCACATAAACTTTAAAAGGCTGCTTGATTTTACTCATGCCCAGCTGATACAATTCTGAACATACCTGTGTGAGTGTTACTGAAAAATGCAAGCCACATTATATACCTTTTAGCAAAAAACCTCTCAAAGACTTTTCCACAGATACAGGTTAAATTTTCAATACTTCATTATAGTCTTTAAATCAAAAGTTCCCATTTTTCTGCTCTTCTCTACTACATTTGAAAGCTTGCTAAAATGAAAGGATCTACTTTTCTTTCTAACAATGCTTCATTATAGTAACGAGTTTAGATAACCTAATGAAAGGCTCAGAAAAGGTGAAATAATTTTCCCTAAAGCCATATTATTGGCAAAATTTGGATACGATTTTTAAATAAAATCTGTCTATGTAATTTTTAAGCTATAGCATTTTTACTATGCCACACTGTAAAATGAAATGCATCACAAACTTGTACAAACTCTTGACCTTTCAAAATAAGGAATGGTAAGAATATAGTTCCAAACACTTAGAAGCATTGTTTATCTCAGACACATTATAACGCTGAAAACCAATCTGGCTTTCCCATGCTCACCTCCAATATTATGATCTCATGGAAAAGGACTCCAGCCTCTCTCTGTTTTCCATCAGGATTCAGTTGCAACATCCACACAGGCAAGGAACCTTGGAAGAAATCTGGCATACTCTACTGACTGCAGAATTTTTTCTTTGTTTACAAAATACCCTGCTGTCTCTGTGCATATCTGTCAGTAACTTCTCTTTTAGCCTCTTTTCATCATTCATACCATGATCATATCCATCTTATTCGAGGGAAGTTAGCCAAAACATCTACCAGCCTGTACCTGCAATAGGCCTGGCTGAGAGCTACCTATATCCATAAATTTCTATAAAACAAAAACAAAAAGCAGTCAAGAAAATTCTATTATTTTGTTCCACAACTGTTTCCTTTTCTGGGTCTACAATTAATTTTCTTACATAGTTTAGAAGAAGTGTATGAAGTATTTACTGTACATGAGAGCTTCTAGCCTTGTGCATTGCTAATTTTCTACCTGCAAGTCCAAGAACATTTAGGTGTAATGATTTCCCACTTATACACATTATCCTCTGACATCATTAAACACTTGTATTCTCTTTGTATACTAAAGGTGGGGTACAAAAACGATTCCACAATGGGACATAATCCTTTAGAATGTGGGTAAAAGGTTCCACTTTTATTTGTGATAATAAAGAAGCTAATCTCTTATTTTGACCAATTTTTCAGTGGTATGGCACTGCTATTTTTCTTTATAAATGAATACATAGGGGGCTAGAGAGATAGTACGGTGTATTTTCCTTGCACATGGCTGACCTTGTTTTGATCCTCATCACCCCATATGGTACCCTAAGCACCTCCAGGAGTGATCACTCAGCCAGGAGTAACTCCTGAGCACCACCACGTGTGACCTCATAATGAAAACACACACAAAAGTGAAATTAGTATTTAAATAATAGCATGGGCCTTTAATCCATGATGCTAGGAATACACGTGAGAGTACAAACTAGATATTTCCAAAGTGCTGGATGGACAGTTGGTCTCAAATAAATCAAATATTCAATTCCAGGATAATAGTTCTTTTACAAGACATTTTGTTCTTCTACTTTAGATCTCTCACAGTCTTTTCTATGAAAGAAAGTGATCCCTGTAAGTGAAGATGCAGCTCTGAAATCCAGTAGGCGGCGCCTTGCCCAGGAGGAGATGTCCTAAGTGGCAGGGGCAGTCTCGAGGATTGCTGTGCCAGTTTCGCAAAGCTCCCAGTTAGCTGCCAATGGGGCAAAATGGAATATGCCTGCAAGCTACGATAGGTTTCCTCACCAGTTTCCAAGATTCTGACAGGTGCAGGATTATTTCTCTCCATTCATTGATTGGAATGCAGAAAGAACCCAAGTTTATCGCATCTCATCAGCAAGGGAAAATCAAGAGCAAAGGAAGCTCAAATTGACACCCACAGGCTAAGGAGAACAAAAGTGTTTTGTTGTACTAGGGGAGGTATTATTCTTTGTCACATGCAGCTATTAATTAACACAGAGGGTCAAGGCATACTACATCTGTCAAAAGAGTTTTCAAATTAATAAGCCCATCAATGGATTTGGTGACTTACTGATGCTGGAGGAGAACAGGGCCCGAATGACCAATACTCAGGCGTGATATCTGATTAGATGTGATTAGATCACTGAATTTTATTGTATGCTACTTATATTTACATAAATAAAACAGAAAATTTACATGACTTGTATGCAGGTTTGACAAAGCAGAGAGAGAGGAATAAAACCTTATACATTTTTCTGGTTGAACTAGAAGCACAGATTTTATAACCTAATTTAAATCTGAAGGAACAAAATAATCTTTCACTTGTGCAGTTACATATTGTATTTTAGTTTTATTTAGATATAGTGATCTTAAAAGTTGATAATAATAGGTTTCAGGCAATCAATGTTCCAACTCCAATCCTATCACCACCAACGGAATCCTTCCACCAGTGACCCCAGGTTCCCACTCAACCTCACCTTGACAGATGTAATTAAAGGTGAATTACTGTAGTTTGGATCCCAGGTTTTCAGAGTTTGGTCCAATGGTTTGGCGAGCTATAGAACCTGTATTTTATTTTTTTTGTCTTAGGAAAATGGATAAAAGAGCACAGCAGCTAGCTAATTTCTAATAATCATCATTTAATATATTCAAATGCTTAATTATCTTGTGAGACAGTATAAAAGAGATCATACAACCTTTCTTATCTTACTGCTGAATTGTTTTGCATATATTCATTGCATAGTAACCCACATTATAGTGACATGAAGATACCTTTGAGCAAAGTGGCAGATGTCTGTCTTAGAGAAAAATGGTTATTTATATATTCTATGTACCCAAACAGACCCCTGGAATAGCAGTGTGTCCTTGGCAGTCTAAGAGCTCCTCTGAGTCTTAGTCTTCTCCTCCATGTGGATTAAATTTTGGGAGGTCAGACACAAGAATGTGTGGGGTTGGGGTGCAAAGCTGTTGGGGATCTTCTAATAGTCCTGGATATACTCCAGCACATCCCTTACAGGACTGCTTAGTCCTGGCCCCATGGTCCATCCAGCAATTACTTCAGAGCAAAGAGGGAGACACGGTGCTTCCATGAGCATGTCCTCACTATCTGTTCCTGAAATGCAAAAATCTATTCTGACACCAAGTCTAACTTGACTTAGAACAGCCTAAAGCATCCGAACCTCTGAAATGCTGCCAAAAACATGAAGCTACACAGTAGCACTCCATACTGTGCCTCCATTTATTCTCAACACACACCATCAATTCATATTTAGAATGTGCCACAAATGTACCCACAGGCAACCTATCAAGCCTCTGCAGCTCTTGCTGTGCTGAGGAAAGTGACCCCAGCTCTTTGCACCCATCTCCAGGTGTCCTACCTGACTGATAAATTCAGATTGAAAGTGGATCCTGGTGCTTGTTCTCTCTGCCGAGTCAGAGAAAGTAGCTGCTCTCAAGTTTTCAAGGGTGTGAGAAGTTTTTTCCTCTGGTGGTAGAAGAGATGTGGAAGGAGTAGTTTCTGTGCTCAAAAAATGAAAAATTTATGACTGCATTCCATGGCTGACTAACGCTAGATGGATTCAGTGTATTTTGTGGGTGGGGCTGAATACAGTTTTTGTGTTTTATTTGGGCATTATATTATACAACAGACTTACTATCTTTCTAACTTTTGTCTAGAAGTTCAGTAATATGCACTGATGCTGCATTTGAATGTTACATGCTATGGCTTAGAAATTTTATCAGTTTCATCAAAAATAGCTACAATATTAGACAAATCTAATCAAAAGATAAATCAATGTCAATAAAAGTTTTCATGTGAAAACTATAAGGCTGCAGCAATTTTTTTGTGAGGCATAATGCACATATGATTCTCAGAGGAGTGAGGTAGTTTGACATCTTAACAGAGAGTGTTGGGCTTTTGAGAAATGTAAATGTACAGAAGGCGAAGTTTATTGATGGTATTTGTGGAAAGATACATTCAGGGACAGTGGAGAAGGACATATGATTACGGGCTCACATGTGGGACTCAAAACTGTCCATCGGGGGCTGGACTGAGTGATAGCATAGTGAGAAGAGCCCTTCCCTTGCAAGTGATGAATATGAGTTCAATTCCTGATCCCCTGAGCCAACCAGGAATAATTGCTAAGTATAGAGCCAGGAGTGAGTCCTGAGTACTGCTGGATGTGGCACCAAAACCATAACAACAACAATAACAACAACAACAGAATCTATTCCTCTAATCCCAGAATTTCCTTTCCATTGTCAGCCACTGCACTAGGATACTGGGACAATTCACATTAACCTTGTCTGTGTATGTTGACTTGGGATCAGGGGGTGGCACAAGGTACAGCAGGGAAAGCATGCCTCATGGACATCCACAGCACATGCCTTAACATGGGGAACTTACTAATTAACACCTTCTCATGAGGTTATATAATAGGGAAGTTGCTTAATACTATGCAAGACTAGGTCTAGGAAATCTCTCCTCTCTACTGCAAGATAAGGGGCAAAGTTCACAATGAAAAGCCTGATTAGTCTGCTTTGAAGAGTTAGTAGGCTGCGTGGTGTTTTGTCTTTAGGCAATTTCTTTGAAGAAATTACAAATTGGGCTTCTTGTTGTCACCCAACTCAGAGTTTACTCATGGCTCTGCACTCAGGGATCACTCTTGGAAGGGTTCATGGTACCATACACAGTGTTGGGAGATAGAGCCTGAATTAGCATTATGTAAGGCAAGGACTCTACCCACTATATTATCACAAAATCCCATGGGCTACTTCTTTTAAAATTTATTTTGAAGTGGGTGCCCCAAGGAGTGGTTCAGGGTGCTGGAGATTCTTTCTGATGATTCCCAGTTGATCAGAATGGTGGTCCAATATGAGCATCTGAGGATGAGGTGTTGTTCCAGCCCTGTGTGCTGGGGATTTCTCTGGCTACCCTGGAGGTGTTTTTCAGAATCATTATGTGGTGCCTGGGATCAAATTAGGGTCAGCTACATGTCAGGCACATACCTTAAACCCTGTACTACTATGCTATCTCTCCAGCCTCCAAGTTGGGTTTTTTGATGGTGTGAAGGATGAAGTACATTTCTTGTTATACTTTAGTATAACAAATTTGGTGCCTGCTTAGAGGCCCAATAAAAATAAAGATGATTTATAAGGAAGAAAAATGTTCTAGCCATTTAAAGTAATAGGCAAAGATTATGCCTTGACCAACTGAATGACCTTCAGTTTTTGATGATCATTTTTGTTCCTTGGCCTCCCAAAGGTGTGCTTGTTGGAAAAATAATAGCTCCACAGAGAATTGAATATTCTATTAGTTGAATAATTTAGCAGTTTGCTAAATAAAACACTTTCCATCTCCATGTTCATATTCTAGGGAAATCTAACGCCCTTTCCTTGGAAGGAACTTTAGAATTGACTTTGCCTTTATTTATCTGGGCTTAGTGTCAAGCAGCTAGTAGTTTTTATTTGCAATGCTTTTATACATAGAATGTGAGTGAATCAAACTATGTACAAATTCATTAAAATAACTGCAAAGGTATTTAATGCAGGTGGTTCACAATATAGACTGCATGGATGTGCAATAAGCTGATTCATCCCATATGCCATTGCAAAGATTCTGGTCATCCTATAGCTGGAAAACAACAGTGTGGATAAAAAAGCAGTGCTTGGAAAAATCTGAAGACCATCTCCTTTGTTGACTATAGGTGAAACAGTAATAACTATAATCACTTGTTACTGCCTAAAGATTTTATATAGGCAGACTCAAAAAACATAAGCCTTGGAAGTGAAACATTTTTCTCAGTCTTTTCTACAATCTTCCCAAACCACTCATTATTCTACTTTCAACCTAGTTTTCACAGGTTTTGATAGTTTGGTTCTTGCAGTTTACCAATTGCCCTACATCAAATGCCCTTCACTATTTTCTATAGTCGCTGTTGATTATGATTTTGGTAGTCATCTAGAAAATAGACATGCACTGACAAATAATCAACGCACATCTCTCAAGTTCATCTGTTACTTGAAGATGAGTTTATGAAAGGTTAAACTATTAAGTGAACAGTAATACACTGTGATACCTGGACTTTGTCCAACTGTACCTGTAGCAGCTGTCAACCTAATTAAGCCAGATGTGTCTTCAACATAAACGGACCTCCCAACAGGAATAATTACAGATTTCAGGTTCTGGCAGAGGACAAAAAATGGGGCTGGGGATGAAATAAAGGAGGCACAGTTACACACCATAGAATGTCCATGATATCAGTTCTTACCTGGTTTATGATTAGCTCATTACTGTCACCTTGATTGAAAGAGTGCTATAAAAGGATGACAAGAGTGACAATTTGTGTGTATGAGTATGTGTGAAGTCAGGGCTAATTTTTGTATTCTATTATTATTTTTTTTTTTTTTGCTTTTTGGGTCACACCTGGCAATGCACAGGGGTTACTCCTGGCTCTGCACTCAGGAATTACCCCTGGCCCTGCTCAGGGGACCATATGGGATGCTGGGATTTGAACCCGGGTCGGCCGCGTGCAAGGCAAACGCCCTACCCGCTGTGCTATCTCTCCAGCCCCCAATTTTTGTATTCTAAAATGTGTGTTATAACTATTTTCCCTTCAGTTTATGCATAGATATGCAAATGTGTGCGCATGTACGAGAACAACACTTATGCTCATGCACACATACACACACACACACACACACACACACACACACACACACACCCCTTGACTTTATATACTCAGAGTTTTTCTCAAAGTGATGTCGACTTTGTTTTGTTAACTTCGACAGTCCTTCAGGTGAGTATTTAAATGACAGGTCAAAGAAAGTACAGCAATAGGCCTTCCATTTCTCAGTGTCACAAAAAATGGATATTAGGCATACTTTTTGTTTATCTCTATAATTATTTAAAACAAAACTTCTGTAAATGATAAAATGTAAGGCACAAATAATTGGTGTTAGTAAAATGGAGAGAAAAAATACACTATAACTTTTAGGCAATTTTTTCCATTCATACTATAAAATGTCGTATCTCCAAAACAGACGTGTTTGAGAGTTAGACCTTTAAGCTTAGCCAGGAAAATGCTTCTCAGAAAATTTTCCTTTGTGCTGGTGAATTTAGTAACTACTTTGATGAAAGCATTTCTAACTTTCTATGTCTTGAAGAAATTACAAGAAGTACCCAATATTTCTGAGAACTTTATAAAAATAAACTTTTATTCACAGAGGAATTAAATTAATTTATTAATCGACACAAAATTATATCACATACATGCATGTAAACATGTAGCATTCACTCTGTCAGGATATTTTAAAAACTCTTTATAAATGATAACTAATTTTATGTTTATAGCAATCTTCTGATATAGATAACCTTAGTAGCTAAATAACTTTACAGATAAAGGAGCTAAAGGAGCATAGATACAGAAAGGTTTAGTGACCTACCAAATTACACATCAACATTCTGAATATTCAGAAATGCTAATGGTTTTGTAGGATGCTCTCTTTAGTAGGAAGAGAGTCAACAGGGAATGTGATGTGAGTCTTGTTGGAGTATTACAAATTGAACTACATATTTTTTTCCTCAGCAGATGGAGTGGGAGGTGTCATCAAGGACATTTATTTGGAGACAAAGAAATTTAAAAGAGATATTAGTGTAAAGAAAGTACTTCTGTGACTAACGAGGTGACATAAAAGACAAGGTCAAATCTCAAATCATGCTCAAATAAGTATTATCTGTTATGTCCATCTAAATTATGGGGCACATACTGGTTTTATTTGACTGAATTAATAACTGAAGTCACCAATTTATTCTATGTGTGAGTCAACCTATTATCTTTAAAATCTACAAAGATGGTCAAGGAACCCCACAGGCCCCAGAGAACAGGAAAACTGTAGTTTACTCCACAAATGCATGTCTACCTAGAATCTCAGAGATAGCCATATTTTGAAGTGATGATTGGCAGGTATAATTAAGTAAATTCAGACATGATCGTACTGAAAAAAGTGTTTCCTAAATTCAATAACTTGGTCATTGAAAATATAAACATACATACAAGCAATTCTGTTAATGATAGAAATATTGAAGGAACAAAGGAGGGAAATTATTAAAGGAAGCATATTACTGAAAAGCACATGCTCAAGGAACAAGGCCATGTAACTATAGATAGAAATAGAAACTAGACCAATGTAGCTACAAGTACTGAAATGTTTTGTAATTGATATGTTTCTATCCAGGAATAAGAAGTAGATTCTCCCAAGAACAGACAGAAGAAAGATGATAGTGGCAACACCCTGACTTCAGACATCTAGCTTCTAGCACTCTCATAGAACTTATTTCTGTTGTTTTTAAGCCATTAATTTCTTTTCACTTATTGAGTCTCAAGAAACTAAAATAGATATTGATTTCAGAAAGAGTGCATTGGTCATAGGAAGAGAATATGCAGTAACAAAGACCTAAAGATCTAGTAGTGGGTTTTGGATTGACTAATGTGTAGAGACTAGAAATTATTTTCTTTTCTGTAATTGTATTAAAAAATGAGCATTTTAGGGGCCGGAGCGATAGCACAGCGGGTAGGGCGTTTGCCTTGCACGCGGCCAACCCAGGTTCGATCCCCAGCATCCCATATGGTCCCCCAAGCACCGCCAGGAGTAATTCCTGAGTGCAAAGCCAGGAGTAACCCCTGAGCATCGCTGGGTGTGACCCAAAAAGCAAAAAAAAAAAAATGAGCATTTTATTGATGTAACGGAATTCACAGTATTGTTATACTTTTCATGCATAATTCATTCCAATACCACACTGCCATGAGTCTGCCTCACTCCACCAGTGTCCCTCCACTTCCCACTATATAAGCTTAATTATGTAGGAAAAAAATCCAGTTCAAATAGCTTTTGGCATTTATTGTTCCCTTACTATGTTTCATTATATCCCATATATGACATAGTTCTTAAAAACAAACTATTGTGGATGGGGTAACCTCTGCATTTGTATAATTAAATAAAGACTGAAAGTATTTGCTGTTCATAATAAAAGAGTTCCTTGCAAAGATGGTGGGTAGAAAAAGATTTCAAGAGCCCTATGGTCATGATTTGACTCAGATGAATGTGAGGAATACAGTATCCAAAGTCATTTAGATGATACATAGATCTCATGTGGGATAACTATGAATGTTGATCAGGCTTTTGGTGAGATCACAGAGTAAATAAGTGATGAAGAGAAGGAAAGGATATCCTTGTTACACTTCACTTGATTAAAAATATTTAACTTTGGATATTACTCCTTTACTATTTCTGATTATAGCAATGAAACTTTCACTGAAATTGAAACCAAAATGCTATATAACATAATTAAATTTTATCAACTCTTTATTTTTCAAATTTTTTTCCCAGAAAATATAAGGAATAAAAATTCAGTGTATAATGTGAAAACTTATCCTTACAATTGAATTGAGTGGGTTGAAAGAGAGGCAGGATACTGAGGTTTGGGGGAAGGGGAGGTGCACACTGATGATGGCTGAGGTGTTGAAATTAATACATGAAAAACCATTATTAGTATCTCACAGAATCTCAGAGAATCTCAATAAATAAATTTTTAATATTTCATGATTGATTATCTAAACAAATAAACTTTAATTTATCAGATAAAGAGTAAAGATATGTCTTACTTTATACAAAACTGCTAACTTTAAAATTTTTTCTTTATTAAAAATTATCTGGGAGGGCTGGAGTGATAGCACAGCAGGTAGGGTGTTTGCCTTGCATGCAGATGACCCAGGTTCGATTCCCAGCATCCTATATGGTCCCCTGAGCACCGCCAAATGTGATTCCTGTGTGCATGAGCCAGGAGAAACCCCTGTGCATCGCCAGGTATGACACTAAAAGGAAACAAAAATTATCTGGGGATCTGGGTGGAGGAGGCCCAGTCCCGATCTGAGCAGGCATGGAGATCTCAGCCACAGGTGCTGCATATCTGGGTTCCTCTGCCAGTTCCTTCATGCATGAGGCTTGTCCAGGTGTGTGGACTGTTGCCTTGAGCATGGCTGTGGCTGGGTTCTGAAGGTTTTCGGCTGTCGGGGCTCTGCTTGGGGTGGTGAGGGAAACTCAGCCTGCCCTCCGAGGGGCACTGGTGAAAACAGCCTGATTCGGGGGCAGGAGATTCTGTGTTGCTCTCTTCTGGGAGCTTTGTTTTATAGTCTTTGGGTCTTGGCCATTGATGAGATTACATGGCGCTGGGGACAGTTTGCGGGTGTGGCTGCCAAGCTTCTGGAAAACTGGGATCTGAGTGAAGGAGGCCCAGTCCAGATCCAAGCAGGCTTGGAGATCTCAGCCAGGTTCCTCTGTTTCCCAGTAGCTTGGCAGTCACACCCACAAACTTCCCCCTGCTCCATGTAATATTATCAATGGCCAAGATCCAGAGACATAAAAAAAAAGGTTCCAGAAGAGAGCGATGCAGAATGTCGCATGGCAGAGTCTGGCAGCTCCCCGTGGCATATTCGATATGCCAAAAACAGTAAAAATAGTGAGCCTCATTCCCCTGATTCTGAACGCAACACCGACGAATAGAGATGTTACTGGCATCTGCTTGAGCAAATCTATGAGCAATGAGATGACAGTGGTACAGTAATACAGGGATACAATATTATATAATTATGTTTCAGGCTTGCAGCATTAAAAATCAACATGTGTATATACTGCTTTAGGTTCATATGCCATTGTTTCAATATGCATCCCCATCTCCATTTCCTCCTTATAACCACGATTTTGTTTTACTATATAAAAATAAATTTTTATAGAGTTCATCTTGCTTGTTCCTCTATGAACCACATATAAGTGATATCCCATGATATTGTCTTTGTACATCTGGCCTGTTTCAAACACACACACCAATAAATAAAAACACCCTCTAGGTATATTTATACTATTTAAAATGCAGATTTTTATTTTTTGTAAAAGCTGAATAATATTCCAATGATATATTCAGTTTCTTTATATATTCCTTTACCTATGGGGTCTTAGGTTTGCTGTTCTGGTTCTTGTGAATAATGATGCAATAAGTATGTTACTTATATATCTCTAACTACTACTGTTTCTTATTTATTTTGGTTTAGATGCATCAAAATAGAATAACTGGATCATGCAAAATTAGTCTTTTTAAAAAAATTTTGCTTAGAATTTTCCATACTGCTTAATGTAATACTGGCAGCAATTTATATTCCCACGAACAGTAAGCATTTTCTTCTCCCCACGTTTTCTTTTCCCCATTATTTTTAAATAATATCCAGTTAAAATGATATGAACTTCTATCTTATTGTTGCTTTAAAATGCCTGGCCTCCTGGGAACCAGGTTAAAAAGCGGCCCCGGAACCATGATGATCTCTCAGTGTCTATATTGCAAGCTATAATGCCCAAAAGTAGAGAGAGAGAGTATGGGGAATATTGTCTGCTATAGAGGCAGGGGGAGGGTGGGAAAAGGGGGGTATACCCGGGATAATGGTGGTGGGGAATGTGTACTGGTGGAGGGATGGGTGTTTGATCATTGTGAGATTCTAACCCAAACATGAAAGCTTGTAACTATCTCATGGTGATTCAATAAAATTTAAATTTTTTTTTTAAAAATGCCTGGCCTCTAAAGAAGAAGTAATAAAAGAAAAAAAGAAAAAAAATGTAAAGAAGAAGTAATAAATGCATTTTCATGTACCCATTGGTCAACTCTATGCCTTCTTGGAGTCTTGTCTGTTTAATTTCTCTGCTTATTTTTAATTGAAACATTTGTTTAATTGAAATGTGTTTTGAGATTCATAAGTTGTTTTTTATTTATTTTGGGTATTAACATATTCTGCATTTTTTTCATATGCCCATCCTGTATGTTTTCTTTACAGAAGAGTCTGCTTAACTCTTTTTTTCACTTAAAATTTTTTTATTGCTGGACTGGAGCGATAGCACAGTGGGTAGGTTGTTTGCCTTGCATGCGGCTGACCCAGGTTAGAACTCTCTGTCCCTCTCAGAGAGCCAGGCATGCTATCAAGAGTATCCCTTCACCTCATGGCAGAGCCTAGCAAGCTATCCGTGGTGTATTGGATATGCCAAAAACAGTAACAACAAGTCTCACAATGGAGATGTTACTGGTGCCTGCTCGAGCAAATCGATGATCAACAGGATGACAGTGCTACAGCGCTACAATTTTGGGGCCACACTTAGTGATGATCAGAGTTTACTCTTGGTTCTGTGTTTAGGAATCACTCCTGACAGTGCTAGGGGACAATGTGCCTGGAAGTCAACCAAATCAGCTACACACAAGGCAAGTGCTACCTTGTACTACCTCTCTATCCTATTTTTTTTAGTGTTGACTTAAGCATATTTTATGTTGATAAAAATGACAAAATATTTTAGATCTGCAGTTACTATATACCTAACCTTTATTAATGATCAAATATTGCAAAATTGAACATGCAAACTTGCATTTTTGCTGTACTAATGACAGCTAAATTATTAAGTCTAAACTCAAATAAAAGGACATAGATAAAAGAAGAATTTTCTGGCATCAGAGCCATGGTACAACACAGATAAAGTGCTTGTTTGGAAAGATAGCCAGGTGTGATACTCATCATCCCTTTCGGTTTACCTCCAAGCTCTGCCATGGATGATCCCTGAGCAGATAGCCAGAAGTAAATCCTGAGCACTGCTGGATATGAGTAGCCACCCCTTATCCCACCAAAATGATAAATTTTCTGTTTTTATTGGACACTCACCAACACTTTCATGGCATATTAGTGAGAAATCAATGGTCACTTACTCTTACCTAATTAAATAATGCAGAAACTTTCAATCATTGGAATTAAGAATAATCTATATACACAAGGAATATGTACCATATCTATTTATCAATGTCTTGATACCTCTGTTTCATTTATTATGTAGTTTGTAAAGATCAATAAGTCATCTTGAAAATAAAAAAAAGATGTAATCTATCATCTGAACATACTTGACAGCTGCCAGAGGAACCACAAATTAAAAGGTGACTGACACATATTTAAAAAATAAAACCAAACCCCAGAGATAAATGAGATAGTTTTAAGATTCATGGTTTTCTGGACACTTAAAAATAAATCTAAAATGTGAGAAGATAAGTTTTGTAAGGGCAGAGAAATACTGACAAAAGGGCATAGAATCCAGCAGAGTATTTGGCAGTTAAATAAGACCAGAGATAAAGTAACAGGAGTTTGGGACTTTAACAGCTGCTGTGTGAGAAACTCAATTCCTAGTGAGAAGAAACTTGGAGATATATTATATTTGATGCTTTTTTTTTCTCTAGAGACATTTGCCAAAATTTTAAGAAGACAGTTTCAGCAAAAATTTACTGAAAAACCTAATAGTGTCTTCTTAAAATATTTGGAGACAAAATATTTCATTTAATTATCTGAAAAGAGAATGCTAGATAACTTGGTTTTTAAAGTGGATGAGTTAGAAATGAATAGACAGTAAATAGGGATCTATAATTTAGTTCAATGTTGTCAATTTAGTCTTAATTATATTAAGATGAGTCACATTGACTGTCTCACTACCCCAGAGAATATGTTTTAAACTTGAAGTAAATGAGAGAGGTATATCCCAAATATGAGTAGAAGAGAAAGAAATAAAGAAACCTCGTAAGGTATAACAAGTGGTCAAAGTCATCAGAACTGAAGATTTTGTCTATAGAATTTAGCACACATAAGGGATGGGGCCCTTGCAATATTGATTGTGGGACGTGGGTTCCTGGAATGGGGTGTGGTGTTGGAATAAAACATCAATTTTAAGTTATTTATAATGCAATTAAAATATTAATATAATTAATGTATATAATATAGTTATTATAATTGTTATAGTTATTATAACATAGCTATTATAATATAGTTGGGGCTAGAGCGATAGCACAGTGGGTAGGGTGTTTGCCTTGCACAAGGCCGACCTGGGTTCTATTCCTCCACCCCTCTCGGAGAGCCCGGCAAGCTACCAAGAGTATCTTGCCCGCACGGCAGAGCCTGGCAAACTACCCGTAGCATATTCTATATGCCAAAAATAGTAACAACAAGTCTCACAGTGGAGATGTTACTGGTGCCTGCTCGAGCAAATCGATGAACAATGGGACTACAGTGCTACAGTGCAGTGCTACCTTGCATTTAGCTGACCTGAGTTAGATTTCTGGCACTATATATGGTCTTCTGAGAGGTACAGTTGTAATCCCTGAGCACAAATTCAGGAGTAGGCCCTGAGCACTATCAGGTGTGGTCCCAGAACAAGAAACAAGTAAAAACAAAACACATTGAATGAATCTATGATAAAGTCCTCATTTTGCCCTTACAAATGGTAGCATAAAGTACCATAGATATTAACCTAATATAAGGTATAGTGATTGACTTTCTGGGTCTTTACACTACAAAAAAAAATGTGGCCAAAGGTTGGAGGAGATTTTGGTGTGTGTGTGTGTGTGTGTGTGTGTGTGTGTGTGTGTGTGTGTGTATGTGTGTGTGAGGTGGGGAGCAAGGGGGCGGGGAGTCTTGGCAACTTATAAATGCTTTCTAGAACTTATTTGAAACTGAGGGACATCCTGTCCTTGACAAGATTTAGTTGTTGGTTATATCCATAGTTATGTTATCCCATGAGGTTTTTTTTTTTAATTCTTTTATTGATTCACCATGTGGAAAATTACAAAGCTTTCAGGTTTAAGTCTCAGTTATACAATGCTCAAACACCCATCCCTTCACCAGTACACATATTCCCATGAGTTTTTTTGATTTGTTTAAATTGCTTTCAGATAATACACTGTCGCTGGCAACCAAGTCTTAAGCAATCAGAGGTAGGCTGGGACAGCAGTATTAGCCAAAATATTTCCCATTCTTTTAGAACAATCTTGCTTTTGTCAGGGATTGGGTGTTTTACACAAACTGTTCAATCTCAATCCTTAATGAAAACTCTGCAGCTATTGAAATAGGTAGTGGGTTTTCTAATACTGTGACATCAACACAACTTAAAAAACTGGCTAAAATCCTGCAAGGAGATACAAACTGAGGCAATGGGAAGGAGACTTAGTATAACTCTGAAACCATCCTTTGATCAGCTGGATTCAGCCAACCAAATGAATTCTAAAGTATAAGTAGTTATGAAAAATAGTACCTTGTGTAGTTCTACCCCAAACACCTTCTCCACAACAGTTTCATCTTTTAGGTTTAGCATTTTAAGGTCACCGAGATAGTACTGGAGTTTGGTACTTTCTTGGCACATGATTGACTCAGGTTGGATCCCATGCATAGTATATGGTCTCCTGAATACTGTCCAGGAGTGGTCCCTGAGCACAGAATTTTGAGCATTGCCAGGTGTGTCATCCAAATTAAAAACCAATCCACCTCCCAAAAGGAAACAACCCAAAGCCAGTTAGATTATTACATGTTAAGATTATTTTTTAGCTTTATTTTTAAAATATATTTGAGTGTCTATTTAATGACTGGCCATTGTCTGGTGGAGACAGGCACGGTTAGCCTACAGAAAAACCGAAAGGGCCAAAAAAGTGAATGTAAGGTAAGTTAGTAAGTGTTTATTTGATTTCAATGTTTCACTGGTTTACTAACCATTGTAATGGTCTATAAAAAATATCCTATGTTAAAGGACATTTTTCCCCACAAGTATCAAATGAAAAGCTAAGATTATGACTGTAGTCCAGTTGTTTCTTTACTAAATGCAGCTGTTTTCTGTTACTTGATAGCAATGACCAATCACTGGAGCATTTCCAAATATGTGGTGTGTGTGTATAGGTGTCTCAGTACATGTGTATGTTTGTGTGTGTGTGTATGTACAAGTGTGTGTAAATGCCCTCTATTCCCACACCCATGGCTATAAGAATTTGCACTTTTAATACTGACAAATATTTATTTCTTGAATATTCCTGCTGATTATATCTGAAGGTCTCGGGTGTTAATTTTGAAAACAAACTTTAAGAAAACAAAAAAGTTGTTTCCACAAAAGGTCAAATAATTTTAGCTGAAACAAAGAATGACAGATTCACAAGAATCAAGATGAAGTTCAGTTCTGCATCTTTTTCAAAGATTTGATTTAGTTATTTTCCTACTCTCTGTTTAGGCCTTGTCCTTTATGCATTAGAACTGACTGGTTCTTAAGAGTCCAACAAATATGTTTAATTTAATATTTCAATCAAAATTATTTAATATTTCTGGGACTAATAAAGTTTATTGGTTGAATATAGTCATGTACTTACATATTAGGAGATGAAGAGAATAGGAAGAACTGTATCAGATTTATCTTCAAACAACTTAAAATATGCATTAAACAGGGAAAGTGTCCCAGGTACATTAATAACCAGTTGATATTGTGATATTAGAGATATGCTTAAATAAATGAATAGCTGGGAGTTCTTTGGAATAAAAACATCATGCAATAGGAAAACAAAGGCATAAATGTTGCTTTATGTTAGCTTTAATTCCCTCTGGATGTAATCTAATATCCTTTCTCAAACCCCCCACACCTATAGATTTATTTAAGCTCTAACCAACTCAGATGAGTTAGTGGTACTGATCTTTTTAGTTGGCCAAAGAGGTTTTAAAAAATGCTATTTGTAAAAAGAGTTCTTATTCCTTACAAGTATTAAAATAATACTATTACAAAAATAATTTGAAAAAGATTCAGAAAAAGGCAAACATCGAGTTATTTGACACCAGGCATTTTTTGGTTCAATTTAAAAACCAAGTCCCTGGAACTATATTTGTCCTCAAAAAATGTTTATATATAGCAAAAAAACATTTTTGTGTGGGACGAAAGCTACAACTAAAGTATATATAATGAAAATTCATATTCTCTTTAGTTTATTATAATATACAATCATCTGTTTTTATCTCAACCATTCTTTCCACTAAATTTATGCTTTCATTGATTGGCTCTTGTTTTCATAATGAAATATTTGTCCCATCAATTGTTTTTATCTAATGCAGTATTAGTATCTGGGGTCCATGGCAGAGTACAAAAGGCTGCAGTGCTTGCTTGAATGTATAAGGTCAGATTTGATCCTCACCAACACATGGTCCTCAAAGCACCACCAGGAGTGATCCCGCAAGTACTTAGCCAGGAATACCGCCTAAGCACTTCTAAGTATGTTTCCCAAACAGAAGGAATTTAATTACTTAAAATAAAATTTGTATCTAAGCCTAAGACTCTCTTTACAATTTTTTTATAGTTTTAGATTTACTATAACTATTCTAGAAAAACAAATACATGCATCTGATTCCTTCTATAAACTAAGCGCAAAATGCAGTACAATTAGGATTTCTTTCTTCCTGTTTCTTTTTAACCAATGTGTTTTATATCCTCTCTAATAATATGAAAGTTTTACCAATAATCCAGGAGAATTTAACTACAGTGCTTATTGAATGCAGAGAAGGTTTTCTTTGTTGTATTTTTAAAAAGAAAATCACTTGTATCACTTGTCATCCCATTGATCTTCGATTTGCTCAAGTGGGCGCCAGTAATGTCTCCATTCGTCCCTGTCAAATGCTAGTGTAGGACAATGGTATCTGGCGCACAAGGAACAGGAAGAGCCTCAAACCATCCATTCAGGGTTTTGACGATGAATCTCATAAGTGGGAAACCACGCCGCCTTTTGACATCCCATGGAATCCAGTCAGTAACACTTCTACTCCAGATGCTGTCTCCGAATCACATTACATGTCCAGCCCATTTGATTTTTGACACCTTGGCAAATGAGACAGTGTCCCAGATTCTTTGTTTTTAATTTTTTTAAATTTTATTAAATCACCGTGAGATAGTTACAAGCGTTCATGTTTGGGTTACAATCACACAATGATCAAACACCCATCCCTCCACCAGTGCACATTCCCCACCACTAATATCCTGGGCATACCACCCCTTCCCACATTTTCTCTGCCTCCATGGCAGATAATATTCCCCATAATCTCTCTCTACTTTTGGGCATTATGGCTTGCAACACAGACAATGAGAGGTCATCATGTTTGGTCCATTATTTACTTTCGGCACGCATCTCCCATCCCAACTGGTTCCTCCAGCCATTATTTTCTTAGTGATCCCTTCTATATTCCATCTGCCTTCTTCCTCCACTCATGAAGCAGTCTTCCAGCTATGGGGCAATCCCTCTGACCCTTGTATCTACTGTCCTTGGGTGTCAGCCTCATGTGATGTTATTTTATACTCCACAAATGAGTGCAGTCCTTCTATGTCTGTCCCTTTCTTTCTGATTTATTTCAGTTAGCATTATACTCTCCAGGTCTATCCACTTATAAGCAAATTTTGTGACTTCAACTCTCCTAACAGCTGCATAGTATTCCATTGTGTAGATGTACCAAAGTTTCTTAAGCCAGTCATCTGTTATAGGACACTCAGGTTGTTTTCAGATTTTGGTTCTTGTGAACAATGCTGCAATGAATATATAGGTACAGATGTCTTTTTGACTGTGCTTTTTTGCATCCTCAGGCTATATTCCCAGAAGTGGTATTACAAGGTCATATGGAAGCTCAATTTCTAGTTTTTGAAGGACTGTCCATATTGTTTTCTAGAAAGGCTGGACCAGTTGACATTCCCACCAACAGTGAAGGAGCGTCTCTTTTTCTCCACATCCACGCCAGCACTGGTTGCTTTTGTTCTTTTGAATGTGTGCCAGTCTCCATGGTGTGAGATTATATCTCATTGTTGTTTTGATTTGCATATCCCCAATGACTAGCGATGTGGAGCATTTTTATATGCCTTTTGGCTGTTTGTATTTCTTTTTTGAGGAAATTTCTGTTCGTTTCTTCTTCCCATGTTTTGATGGGGTTGGAGGTTTTTTTCTTATTCAATTCTACTAGTGTCTTGTTTATCCTGCATATACCCCTATCAGATGGGTATTGAGTAAATATTCTTTCCAATTTTGTGAGTTCTTTCTGTATTTAAGTCACTGTTTCTTTTGAAGTGCAGAAGCTTCTTAGTTTGATGCAGTCCCATTTGTTTATGTTTGCTTCCACTTGCATGGTCAGTGCTGTTTCATCCTTAAAGACGCTTTTAGCTTCAATGACATGAAGAGTTCTGCCTACATTTTCTTCTATGTACCTTATAGATTCATGTCTGATATTGAGATCTTTGATCCACTTTGATCTGACTTTTGTTCCTGGCATTAGACAGAGGTCAGAGTTCATTTTTTTGCAGGTAGTTATCTATTCAGTTTTCCCAGCACCACTTGTTGAAGAGGCTTTCCTTGTTTCACTTAGCATTTCTTGCTCCTTGGTCAAAGAAAGTGGCCATATATTTGGGGATCTATGACAGGATATTCAACTCTGTTCCATTGGTCTTAAGGTCTGTTTTTATCCCAATACCATGCTGCTTTAATTACTACTGCTTTGTAGTAGAGTTTGAAGTTAGGGATGGTGATGTCACCCCTCTTCTTTTTTCCAAGGATTGCTTTAGCTATTCGTGGGTGTTTATTGTTCCATATGAATTTCAGAAGTGCCTTGTCTATTTCTTTGAAAAATGTCATGGGTATCCTGATAGGGACCGCATTAAATTTGTATAGTGCTTTGGGCAGTACTGCCATTTTGATAATGTTTATTCTCCCTATCCATGAGCAGGGGATGTGTCTCCATTTCCTAGTGGCCTCTTTTATTTCTTGAAGTAGTGTTTTGTAATTTTCCTTGTATAGGTCCTTCACCTCTTTGGTTAAGCTGATTTCAAGGTGGTTGATTTTCTGAGGTACTATAGTGAATGGGATTGTTTTTTTAATGTCTCTTCTTCTCTTTCATTATTTGTATATAAGAAAACCATGGACTTTTTGGTGTTGATTTTGTAGCCTGCCACTTTACTATATCGACATTGTTTCTAGGAGCTTTTATGTAGAGTCATTAGGGTTTTATAAGTATAGTATGATATCGTCTGCAAATAGTGATAACTTGACCTCTTCCTTTCCTATCTGTATGCCCTTGATATCTTTTTCTTGTCTAACTGCTATGGTCAGGACTTCCAGTACTATATTGAATAGGATTGGTGCAAGTGGGCAACCTTGCCTTGTGCTCAATCTTAGGGGGAAGCCTTTTAGTTTTTCCCCATTGAGAATTATACTTGCCTTGGTGTCCCTGATTCTTGATCGTTGATGGAGGTCAGAACACCAGATTCCTTCTCTCACTTGAGTGAAACATGATACTCCAAGCATAGCTCTTTCCATTCCTCTTTGGGATACACTAATAGCATTCTCATCCTGTTTGCATAGGGCCCAGGTCTCTGAGGCGTGTGTTAGCGCAGGAAGAACGGTAGAGTCAAAAAGATGTGCCCAGAGTCGGAGGTTCTTCATGCCTTAACCACTTCTTCAATGCTCTTGAAGGCATTCCACACCACTCTTTTTCTCCTGCACAGTTCTGGTGCCAAGTCGTTTCTCCTCTTGAGTTCTCGACCAAGGTACATGTAGCTGCTGTATTCGGCGATGTTCATTCTGTTGAGAGGGAATGGAACATGAGGGACTAGTTTATTTTTCATGAACATTGTTCTGGTGAGATTCAGCTGCAGTCCGACCTTTCCACACTCGCGGTGGAAGTTGGCCAGCATTTGTGGTGCTTGGCTAATATTTGGTGTTACTAGAATTATGTCATCAGTTAAGCAGCCCCTAATATGGCAGCATTAAGAAGGATGAGCAATGAGAGTTTGATAAAATCTCAGGGACAAACTAGACTGCCAAAACAAAGAAAGACTAAAATGACTGTCTGTAATTTCAATTCACGTACGCTGGCATCAGAAGCATCCATAGAGGATCTGATGGTGCAAGTGCAGAAGATCAAGTACTACATTATTGTCTGACCGAAATGAGAAGACATCAATCACATCATGCCATTTTTGACACTGGAGAAGAACTGTTCCTCAGAACATGCCACAACAGAGGCATCGGTGGTGTCGCTGTCCTTGTCAATGTGAACTTGACCATGAGCATTAATTCATTCAAATGCCTACCAACCTGAATTAGGCTGTTATGCTTGAATAAATGTGGCTAAATGCTGGCAGTTTCTATCTTAGTCATCTATGCACCAACATCCAACTACAATGAAGAAATTGAGAAGTTTGACATGGAGCTGGAGAAGTTCTATAAAGAAGACCACACCTTCTACAAGATCATTGTTGGTGATTTCAATGCCAAGATAGGAGCGGAAGGTCGCCTGAGGAACTCCACATTGGGACCCATGGCCTAGAATGGAATGAACAGGGTGAAAGACTGTCTAAGTTCATCATGTCGACCAAGACCATCCATGGTAACTCATAGTTCCAGATGGCCGAATCTAAACATTGGACATGGGAGTCTCCCAGTGAACAGTACCATAATGAAATTGACCACATAATATTCAATCGGAGGTTTTGTCTGACTGATGTTGCTGTTGTCCTAGAATTCCAAACGGGATCGGACCACCATCTCCTTCATGCAAAGTTCTACTTCACAGAGCAGGGAGAACGGTTTGCAAAGTTTAATTTTAAAAAGAGAACCCCCAGAATGACCACAGACTGGGAGTTCTTTGGCACTATTGCGGCAATGTGGGAAGATGCCATCATTGACAACATTGACAAGAAATATTATCAACTGGTTTAGCATCTCCATGACTGTGCGAAGAATGCTGAGAGTGAGAAAGCCACAAACAGACGCCTGTCTTGGGAAACTCTCGAGCTCATTCCCCAACATGGTTTGGCACAAGTCTCAGGCAAACACAAGCTAATGTTTGAGCTCATAAAGCTGTGCAGAGAAGTGATAAAAGAAGAACTCAGAGAAGAGCAACAGTGTTGACCAATGCGGCAGAAGCCAGGAAAAGTATTCGCAAAGCCTGTCCTTCACTAACTACAAGACCAAGATGACTGCCCTCCAATATGCTGATGGATCTACCACATCTTCCAGAAGGGCAATGGATAGGATTATTCATACCTTCCACTCGGATCTTTTTTACAGTCACATCCACCTGCCCTCATACCAAATTCCGCAGGATGGAAAGGTCATTCCCAATGTCCTCCCTTCCGAAATCCAACACGCCATTTCATGGGTAAAGATGCATACAGCACCTGGTCCAGACAACGTCAGACCTGAACACCTGAAGAATCTTCGCCAGTACTTCTCAATACACTGGCTTGGCTCATCACATTCTACCTGTCCAAATGCAAGGTTCTGTCCCAACAGAAAACCAGCAGGACCATTCTGTTATACAAGAAAGGAGACATCCATGACATTGGTTACTATCTCCCAATCTGCCTGTTGTCTGTCACCTACAAGTTGTTCACTCGTGTCATCCTGAATAGAATAGGCAGAACACTAGACGAAGGACAACCAAGCGAGCAAGACAGTTTCCGAAAAGGATTCAGCACAATTGACCATATCCACACAGTGACCAAGCTCATTGAAGTTCGCGATAGTTCAAGATGCCACTCTGTCTAACGTTCATGAATTTAAAGAAGGCCTTTGATTTTGTTGAGACTAAAGCAGTCACTGAAGCCCTAGCCAAACAGGGCGTTCAAACTCAGTGCATCAAGATCCTCCTCGAGCTGTATTACGGATTCACCACCAGGATCTCACCATTCTACGTCTAATTATTGACGTAAAGAGAGAGGTTAGGCAGAGTGATACCACTTCACTGAAACTCTTCAGTGCCACCCTCAAGAATATCATGCGACTGGATGGCAATGAATAAGAGTGAAGATAGATGGTCGGCAACTACAAAAATAACTTTTATAAATTTTTCTCTTCAAAACAGAATGGTGAATAATTTTTAACTTAGAGAAGCTTACTTTGCATTTTCTTTCTTTTTTTTTTTTTTGAGGCATGGGGGTTGGGTATACCTGGCAGTGCTCAGGACTTACTCCTGGCTCTGTGCTCAGAGATCACCCCTGATGGTGCTCAAAGCAACATATGTGATGCCAGGAGTTAAACTAAAGATGCTACCTTGCAAGGATGTTTCCTTAACTCATATACTACTTTCTGCTCCAACTTCTATTCTTTGATTATTTTTTTCTGTTCTTTATTGACTTTTCATCAGTTTTCAGTTGTTAAGACAAAACAAAATGTAGCCATCAATTCACTAAAAACATGATACTTGTGATTATTCTTTCACATTATGCAATACACAATTTTATATGTATTTTGGTACATGCTTTAAAAAAATCACAGATCCAGGTCCAAAGATGTTATAGGGGATAAGTCTCTTGCCTTGCATGCTGCTGACCCTGATTCCATCCGTGCCATCACATAAGGTCACCTGAGCTTCTCCAGGAGTGACCCTTGAGCAAAAAGCCAAAAGTTGCCCCTGACTATTGCCCAAACAAAATACACCCCACATTTCCATAGTACCTAGATTGTGCTTAAAATTCATGAAAGTTCTTTCTTTATTTCAGTAGCTTTGTAGTTTTTTGTGTAAATATTCCACCTCCTTTGTTAAGCTAATTACCAGGTACTTTGAATTTTTTAGTGATACTCTTAAAAAATTTTTATAAATGTTTATTTTTATAAAATTGTTCACAATAATTTATTATATTTAATACTCTAACACCAGTCTCCCTACCATTACACCTTCTCACAACTATATTTTGAATGTTCCTACCCTGGTCTTCAAAGTCTTCCCCAATGCAGGACCTAAATAATTTATTTGTATTGCTTGTTATGAAGAATCAGTAGAAATGATCCAAAAAGTTTTCTTAGAGGAAAGTTGTGAAGATTGTTGTATTTCATACTCAAACCATTAAGCCCCTGTCTTGGTACATCAGTGGTATAGAGTATGAAATATCATGCCACCATGAATATGGCCGAGCACTCCAGAAATTCTAAAATTTTAAGTATATTGATACAGCTGAGGTTAACTTTGTAGGATTACATAGCTTCAGGTAGTTTAGGTTTATTGGGTTACTCCTGTCACGGTGCTCCCATTCCTCTGTGTTTATTTGTAGCTTCTTTCTTAGTGTTCTGTTGACTTGTAAATAATGTCTTTCTCTTCTCCTTGAGTCCTTTGCATAGCTTATTCAGAGCAAGTCCTTTTTGTGTGGACAAAGAAAGACATTTATTAATATGCCTTTGCAATTGGGATCTAATTGGCTTTGAATATTATTAATTCCCGGGCATCTGCTTTCTTGACTGTAGCCTTGGTTGCCCTCTGTTCCTAGCCCTCTAAAAGGCAGTGTCCCAACAGGGGGCGAGACGGACCCAGGGCAAGCGGTGAGTTATGTGCTACCCTGGCATCGAGATGGGCCTGGCCAAAGTGCCTCATTCTTAACTATAAGTTAAGAGTCTGATCATGGACAAGTGCTGTCATGATCTTAAAGTAATGACGAGACTAGGACCCTACTAGGGATAGGAAAGGCTGATCTGGCCTGGGCACTGTAGTCTGAGATTGAGATGACCCCAGGAGAACAATTCTAAAAGTTTAATGCATCTCTTGCTATACCCATACAAAATGATTAATATTATGAATGCTCATATGTTTGTTGGACAAGGAGAAGAGAAACACAACCATGGGATTTCATCATGATGGGTCCTGCTGAAAGAGTATCTGTCCTAGAGAATAGATGTTCTGCTATTGTTATTGAACTTTTTGTGCCTAGCATTTCATTTTCGTAATCAACACCTGTTTCTTGTTAATTGCACCGTGCTTCGAAAACAACTCCTAATAAGGAAACAGGATGTCCTGTCACGCCCACAAGGTGTAACTAGCCTATCAGCTGTAGACACTTGGGCATAAGCAAGCAGCGAGAGGGATAAAAGGGGGGCAGTCGCCTAGCTAGGGTAGCTCCTCGCTCCTCCTTGTTTGTCCCTCATTCCTCCTCTTTCCCGTTTGCATGAGAAGGTCTCTGAATAAATCGCTGCAAGAAGAATTTCCAGGTTGCGTGTTTTTTACAAACTTAAGTGTTTATTTCTTTTTTTAACTAGTTTTGACTTTGGGGTCTTTAGGCATGTTGCTCTTGTGTTGCTCTCTTCTGAGAGATTTATTTCTGAGCTTCTGGATCACGGCCGTTAAGGAGCTTATACAGTGCCAGAGGCAGTTTGTGGGTGTAACTACCAGGCTGCCAGGAACACAGGGAGATAGGGGGAGGTTGCCCATTCCCAACTCTGTTCAAGTCTGGAGATTTCAGTCACAAAACCCACATACCTGCGTTTTTCAGTAGATTCACTCTTGGATGAGACTCATCTGACCCTGTGGAGATTGGCTATGAGCATGGTGGTGATTGAATTCTGGAACTTTTTGGCTACCTTGTATGAGACAGCCTCTCACAGGCTGTAGGCATCTCTGTGACCTGTTGCTCTTGTTTATTTCTTCCTGAGAGATTTATTTCTGAGTCCTACTTTGTATTTTTGATGTACAATTGTGAATGGATTATTTTTTTCTTTATTTCTCTCATACTTTGTTATTTGTATATAAAGATTCCATGGATTTTTTTGTCTTGATTTTGTATCTTGCCATTTTATTTAAGGCTGGAGCGATAGCACAGCAGGTAGGACGTTTGCCTTGCACATGGCTGACCTGGGTTCGATTCCTCTGTCCCTCTCACTGAGAGCCCGGCAAGCTACCAAGAGTATCTCACCCACATGGCAGAGTCTGGTAAGCTCCCCGTGGCATATTCAATATGCCAAAAACAGTAACAACAAGTCTCACAATGGAGACGTTACTGGTGACTTTTCAAGCAAATCGATGAGCAGTGGGATGACAGTGACTGTGACCATTTTATTTTTAATTATTTCTGAGGTTTTTTTGCTTTTCATTTTTTGTAGAGTCCTTAGGGTTTCTTAAGCATAGTCTCTGCAAATAATGGTCATTTGAGTCTCTCTTCCAGTATAGATGTCCTTAATAAATATTTCTTATTTTCTAATTTTAATGGCAAGGCAATCAAACATAATAGTATTCAAAGTATAAAAGCTTTTCTTGTATCTGATAATAGAATCTAGGCTTCCAGTTTTTAACTCTTGAGTGTGATGTTAGCTTTGGGTTTGTATAAATGACTTTAACTATATTGATAAAAGTTTTTCTCTTTTTTTAGTGTTGTTATTGCTTTCATCTTATTCATTTTATTTATTTTTAATACATTTTATTTGATCACCATGAGATACAGTTAAAAAGTTGCGTGATTATATTTCAGTTATACAATACTGGAACACCCATCCCTCCACCATTGCACATTTTCCAACACCATTGTTCCCAGTGTCCCTCCTCAGCCCCCACCCTATCCAACTCCCTGCCTCTGAGAGTAAGAAGCAAAATCATTCTTATTTTCTCTTTAATTTTGGGCATTATGATTTACAATGCAGGTACTAAGAGGCCATCCTGTTTGGTCCTTGGTCTACTTTCAGCAAATATTTTTCCATCCCGGGCAATCCCTCCAATCATCATTTACTTAGTGGTTCCTTCTGTATCCCAACTACCTTTCCCCCAGCACGTGGGGCCTGCTTCCAAACCGTGGTATGATCCTCCTGGCCCTTATCTGTACTGTTCTTAGATGTTAGTCTCATATTATATTACTTTATATTCCACAACTGAGTGCAGTCATGCTGTCTGTCTCTCTCTTTCTGACTAATTTCACTTAGCATGATACTCTCCGTGTTCATCCAAAAGTTTCTTATATCTCTGTTTTACTGGAGTGATTTTTTCTCATGAATGGTTGTTGAATTTTGTGAATTGCTTTTACTACATCTACTGATACGATCATATACTTTTAAAAATGTTCTTATGTTTGTAGTGTGCATTTCATTGATTGATTTATATTTTAAGTCATGTTTGCATCCTTGGATAAATCTTACTGATTATAGTGAATAAACCTTTTTATTTTATTGTTTGATTTGGTTTGTTAACATTTTGTTGAGTTTAGTTGTGTCTATTATCATATGTGAAATGGGTCTATAATTTTATTTTAAATGATAGCTCTTCCTGCTTATGATAGCAGGGTAATTATTGCCTTATAGAACTTCTTAGGGAGGTTTCTTTTTTTTCTTCAACTTTCTAAAAGAGGCTGAGGGGCACAGGAAGTAGGTCTTCTTGGAAGGTTTGGAAAAACTTACTAGTAAAGTCATCAAGGTCTGAAGTTTTGGTTTGAGGCATACTATTTTTATTACCATTTCAAGTTCCTTGCAAGTAATTTTTCTGTTCACTCTTTTTTCCTTGAGGTCAGCCTTGGAAAGTTATGAGTTCAATAATATATGCATTTCTTCTAGGCTCCTTATTTGGTTGTGTGTGTGGGGGGGGTGTGCTGAGCCATACCCAAGTGGTGCTCAGACTTACTTCTGTATTTGTATGCTCAGAGATCACTTCCAATTTTTATTGCAAGACCACACATGGAGCTGGGGATTCAATCTGAGCTCAACTGCATGCAGGTCGGGCACCTTATTCATTATATTATATCTTTGGCTCTAGGTTTTACAGTTTTGTGGCACAATGTTTTTCACAGAGTGGCTAGAGTGATAGAAAAGCAAATACGGCACTTGCTTTGCACAAGAGCTGATATAGGTTCAATACCTAGCATGGCAACTTGTATGGCCCCTGAGCAACACAAGAATTATTGAGTGCAGAGCCAAGAGTAAATCCATGAGAATCACAGGGTCTGGCTCCCAAACAAAAGCAAAAAGCAGGAAAAAAAAACCCTAAGTATTTTTTATAGTGACTTCTAGTAATCCTTTTAATTTATGTGACTTCTGTTAATTTCTAATTTGGTTTAGTAGAGTGCGCTCTCTCTGTCTGTCTTTCTCTCTTAACTTTATCAGTAGCTTTATTGGCTAATTGTTTGTAGGTCTTCTTGGGGTTTTAGTTTGTTTTTTAAATTTAAACCAACTCTCAGTTTTTTGTTTTTCGTTTTTGCTTTTTGGGTCACACCCAGCAATGCACAGGGGTCACTCCTGGCTCATGCACTCAGGAATCACCCCTGGTGGTGCTCAGGGGACCATATGGGATGCTGGGATTTGAACCCGGGTCGGCCGCGTGCAAGGCAAATGCCCTACCCGCTGTGCTATCACTCCAGCCCCCCAACTCTCAGTTTCATTGGTCTTTTGGATTTTTTTTAGCTTACATTTTACTGAGATTTGTTTCTTGAATCTGGGTGTCTGTGTGCTTCAATTTCAGGGACTTCTCAATCATGGCTTCTTTGACAAGTAGTCCTTTGCCAGCCCAATATTCCTATTCCTTGGAGACTCCTAAGATTCTTACATCATTCCTTTTGAACTTGTCCCACAACCATCTGGCTGTTATTATTATTTTTCTTCAGATCTTTTACCACCTTCTATTTTTTAGATATTTTTTTGCATTATATTATCAAGGTCACTGACTCATTCTTTAGCTCCTGTCACTCTGCTGCTGAGACCTTCCACTGAGTTTTTATGTCCCTGGGCCTGCTCTTCCATTTTCTCATTTTTTCTCCTCTTGTACTTTCTTAAGCTTATTAATTGTATCCTCAAGTTTTTGAACCCATTAAACAATACAAAATCTCTGTAGTCCTTGTCTTAGATATTATAGAGCTGTTTGGTTCTCCTGGAGCCTTCTGGGCTCTTCCCTGCTATTAAGTTTGATGCACATCTATGTTGTTGCTTCCCCATATGACTGCTGAGCTATGAAGATGATGCTCTGGTTTTGTACCCCTGGTTCTGGTTCTAGTGTCTCAAGGCAAATACCCTACCTCCGTACTATTGCTCCAGTCCCCAATAGTGAATTTTAAAAGAAACAAATAGTTCAAAAAAAAAAGAAAAGAAAAAAAAGCCTTAAGATAAGCCTGTACCAGGGCAGAATGAATGATAAGTTTATGTGATAACTGTAAGAAGGTTAATTAATGTGTCTGAAGGATTAAGCTAAAAGGTTGGTGGAATGAGATAATTCAGAGAACTTTCTCATTTTCTCTCTATGAGAACAAGAAGCTCTTATAATGTGTTGGAAGTCATTGTAAGCTCTTTGAATTTTACTCTGAAATTCACTAAATAGGAACAGAATAATCTCATTGCCATACTATATATACTAAATGGAAAATGTTGAAAATGAAGGAGAAAAAAGATGGAATCAGGAAAAGCAATTGTGTTTATGGGAAAGCCTTTGAATATATGTAGGAGAGAAATAATAATGATTGTGATGGTGGTGATAAATAATCAAATTTGGAATATATTTGAAAAATAGATTTGGACTGATTTCCTATCAGAATGAATATGGTGTTGAGTACATAGCTCTTATTATCCAAGGTTTAGAAATATCAAAATATTTAATTTTTTAAAAATTAAAGTTATCTTTGTCATGAGGAGGTCAATATGAAATTACATGTAAACCAAAATAAAATAACAAAAGGATAATAATTACAAAACAAGTACAAATAAAGCTATTATATTTAATAAAAAATAATGGCAAATAACAAACTGGGGTATTTCAGCTATTAAAATAGAACCTTTTTATCATTATATAAACATATATATATATATATAAAACATGTTACTATATCTCCAAACATATTGGAGTTGGAATAGGGACAAGGATTCAGAGTTTGGTGATAATGATCAGTGAAAATGTTCAACAATATGGAAAAGTGCATGCTAAGTGCATAACAAGGTTCAGAGTAGAAGGTAGGAATACAAAGAAACCCAAATTGGAGAAAATGTTCTTAGGCAGAATTGAAGTAATTGAGACATGTTTTAGAGATTTTTACCCCCTTGAGCTGAGATAGAATGGGTGAGGAGTCTGAGACAAGATTAGTATTTTAAATATTTTTTGCTTAGAAATGTACCTACCTTTGTTACTCTAAAAACACTTAAAAATAAACACAAGGAAAAATAATGGAGAAAGTGTCACTAATTGAATCATAAGACTGTGATACTTTCCTTAATAATATTTTTCCTTAATAATTTTTCCTTAATAACAAATATTTCCTTAATAATAGTGAAAAAGATGTGAATGCATAATATAACTATATAAAATGCAGAATAATAAGTAAAATATTATCTCAATTTCAACAAGTGTGATAAATGTCATATTTTGGTTGAATAAACCAATATGGTGTATGCCACGCCACATTGGCCAGCGTGGGGCTTTTGCTTAGTTCACAGTCCAGAGGTGGCTGCTACATTAAAAACCTTCAATATTTCAACAAAAACTTACTGTTATTATTTGGAGTTTCCCCCCCAAGTCAGACCTGTTCAAATGGAACCGTTTCACATTGCTGACAATTATAAATGTTAATTGGTTTTGGATTTCTGTATAAAGTCCAGGGAAAATTCTGCCAGAAATTACATAGCCCAGCTCACAGTCCCAGTGCATTGCTGTAAGAAGTCTCTGAATTCAAAGTCTTTAGGCGCAGAGGGTCCGATTCGCGTTCAGCGGCTCCGGATTTATCTGGGCCGAGGGCGTGCCAGTTACGCCCCCTTCCCATGAGTTCCTGGGAGCCCCCAAAGTAAAAACCGAATACCTGTGGGTTTGGAGTCACAGAAGATGGCGCCTGCCACGTGGGTGCTGCCAGGCCGCTGCTTTCCGTGCAGGAAGACAGGGTGGGGAGGAAAAAAATCCACCCCCGGCAGCACGGAGTTGTAGCCCAGTTCGGTGTCCCAGTGCATCGCTATTGGATGCTGCGCTGGATGCCCGAATGTGTTACATCTCTGGAATCAAAGTCTTTAGGCGCAGAGGGTCCCTCAATTTCTAATTTTTTGAGAAGCGTCCATATTGTTTTTCAAAGGGCTGAACCAGTTGGCATTCCCACTAGCAGTGTAGAAGGGTCCCTTTCTCACCACATCCTCTCCAACAGCGGTTGCTTTTGTTCTTTTGGATGTGTGCCAGTCTCTGTGGTGTGAGGTGCTATCTCATGGTTGTTTTGATCTGTGTCTCCCTGATGATTAGTGATGTAGAGCACTTTTTCATGTGGCTTTTGGCCATTCATATCTTTTCCTTGGGAAAGTTTCTTTTCATTTCTTCGCCCCATTTTCTGATGGGGTTGGATGTTTTCTTCTTGTAGAGTTCAACCAGTGCCTTATATACCCTTTATATCAACCCCTTATCTGATGGGTATTGGGTGAATATCCTTTCCCATTCTGTAGACTGTCTTTGTATTCTGGTCACTGTAACTTCTGCGGTGCAGAAGCTTCTTAGTTTAATGTAGTCCCATTGTTTATCTGTTTCCACTTGGTTGGTAAGTTGCGTGTCATTTTTGAAGAAACTGTTGGCTTCAATACCGTGGATGGTTTTGCCGACCTTGTCTTCAATGTACCTATGGTTTGTGGTCTGATGTTGAGGTCTTTAATCCATTTTGATCTGACTTTTGTGCATGGTGTTAGGTAGATGTCTAAGCCCATTTTTTTTGCATGTGACTGTCCAGTTATGCCAGCACCATTTGTTGAAGAAGCTTTCGTTGTTCCATTTCACATTTCTTGCCCCCTTATCAAGGATCAGGTAATAATATATTTGGATTGCATGTAGGGATATTCCACCCTGTTCCATTGATCAGTGGCTCTGCCTTTGTTCCAGTACTATGCTGTTTTAATTGTTACTGCTTTGTAATAAAGTTTGAAATTGGGGAGGGTGACGCTTCCCATCGTCTTTTTCCCAAGAATTGCTTTAGATTTCGTGGGCGTTTATTGCTCCATATGAATTTCAGGATTGTTTGATCAATTTCTTTGAAGAATTTCATGGGTATTCTTATAGGGATCGCATTGAATCTGTATAGTACCTTGGGGAGTATTGCCATTTTGACAATGTTAAGTCTTCCTATCCATGAGCAGGGAATATGTTTTCATTTCTTTGTGTCCTCTTTTTTTTTTATTGAGTAGTGTTTTGTAGTTTTCCTTGTAGAGATCCTTTACTTCCTTATCTGGGCTGATTTCTAGGTACTTGATCTTATGGGGCACAGTTGTGAATCGGATTTTTTTTTAATGTCACTTTCCTCTGACTCGCTATTTGCGTATAGGAAGGCCTTGGATTTTTGGGTATTGATTTTATAGCCTGCAACTTTGCTGTACAAGTACATTGTTTCTAGGAGCTTCTTAGTGGAGGTTTTGGGATTCTCTAGGTATAGAATCATGTCATCTGCAAATTATGAGAGCTTGATTTCTTCCTTTCCTATCTGTATACCCCTAATGTTTTTTCTTGCCTAATTGCTATTGCAAGTACTTCCAGTACTATGTTGAACAGAAGTGGTGAGAGTGGGCATCCTTGTCTTGTCCCTCATCCTAGAGGGAAGGCCTTTAGTGTTTCTCCATTAAGGATAATCCTTGCCATGGGTTTGTGGTAGATAGCTTCGACTATCTTGAAGAAAGTTCCTTCTAAGCATATTTTGGTGAGAGTTTTCATCATAAATGGGTGTTGGATATTGTTATATGCTTTCTCTGCATCCATTGAAATGATTATTGGTTTTTATTTTTACTATTGTTGATGTGATGGGTTATGTTGATTGATTTCCAAATGTTAAACCATCCTTGCATCCCCGGGATGAATCCTACTTGATCGTGATGTATGATTTTTTTTAATGAGTTGTTGGATTCTATTTGCTAGTATTTTGTTGAGAATCTTCGCATCCATGTTCATCAGGGATATTGGCCTGTAGTTTTCTTTATTTGTGGTGTCTTTGTTGGCCTTTGGTATTAGGGAGGTATGAGCTTCATAGAAACTGTTTGGTAGAGTCCCTGTTTCTTAAATTTCCTTTAATTACTTGAAAAGAACTGGCAACAGGTTCTCTTTAAATATTTGGAAGAATTCGCTAGTGAATCCATCCGGGCCTGGGCTTTTGTTTTTGGGAAGACATTTGATAACAGCTTCAATTTCCTTGATATTAATGGGTCTATTCAGGTATTCTAAGTCATCTTGACTCAGTTTAGGGAGATTGTAGGAATCAAGGAATTTGTCCATTTCTTTTAGGTTATCTTTTTTCATAGCATAGAGAATTTCAAAGTAGTCTCTGATGATCTTTTGAATTTCATTGGTTTCTGTTGTTATATCCCCCTTTTCCTTTCTAATTCGGTTTATTAGGGTTCTTTCTCTTTCTTTCTTTCTTTGTGAGTCTTGCTAGCGGTTTGTCAATCTTGTTTATTTTCTCAAAGAACCAGCTTTTTGTTTTATTGATCTTTCGGATTGTCTTTTGGGTTTCTCTATCGTTAATTTCTGCTCTAAGTTTTATTATTTTTTTCCTTTGGTCTGGCTTGGGTTCCTTTTGCTGGCCCTTTTCTAAGATCTTGAGCTGTGAAGCAAGCTCTCTATGTAGGCCCTTTCATCCCTCCTGAGAAATGATTGCAGGGCTATAAATTTTCCCCTTAACACAGCTTTAGCCTCGTCCCATAGGTTCTGGTAGCTTGTGTCTTCATTCTCATTTGTTTTGAGGTATCTTTTGATCTCTTCCTTGATTTCCTTTTTGATCCACTCATTGTTCAACAGGGAATTGTTTAATTTCCAGGTGTTCAATTTGGTGCTCCATGTCTGTGTGTGCTTAGCTTCTATTTTCAGTGCATCATGGTCTGAGAAGATGGTTGATACAATTTCTATCTTGCTGATTCTGTTGAGGTATGTTTTGTGACCAAGCACGTGGTCTATTTTGTAGAATGTTCCTTGTGCACTGGAGAAAAATGTATATTCTTTCTTTTTGGGGTGGAAAGCCCTGTATAAGTCTATAAGCCCTCTCTCTTCTATTTCTTCCTTCAGGGCCATTGTTTCGTTGCTGAGTTTTGTTCTTGTTGATCTACCCATAGGTGATAAAGCGGTTTTGAAGTCTCCAACTAATATTGTGGTTCTAGTGATGTCCTCCTTAAAGTTTGTTAGGAGTTGCTTTAAATATTTAGCTGGTTGCTTGTTAGGTGCGTATACATTTAAGAGTGTGATTTCTTCCTGTTGTATGTATCCCTTGATGAATAGAAAATGACCGTCACTGTCCCTTCTAATTTTTTTCAACCTGAAATCTATGTTGTTAGATACTAGTATGGCCACCCCAGCTTTTTTGAGGAAGTTGTTTGCTTGTAGGATTGTTTTCCATCCTTTGACTTTGAGCCTGTGTTTGCTCTAACTGTTCAGGTGTGTTTCTTGTAGGCAGCAGAAAGTTGGGTTTAGTTTCTGAATCCATTTTGCTACTCTGTGTCTCTTGATTGGTGCATTTAGACCATTAACATTAAGAGAGATTATTGTCATGGAATTATGTGCCATCTTTCTGTAGGGTTTGTTGTTCTTGTTAAGGTTTTGCTTTGTCTTACAGCAGCCCCTTTAGACCTTCTTTTAGGTTTGGTTTTGAGTCTATGAAGTTCTTGAGTTGTTGTTTACCTGAGAAATATTGTATGGTTCCTTTGAGTTTAAGTGAGAGTTTAGCCGGATAGGGTAATCTTGGTGAGACATTCATTTCGTTGAGTTTTTTCACTACATCACACCATTGTTTCGGGCTTGGAGGGTTTCCTCTGATAGGTCTGCTGTAAATCTAAGGGGTGCTCCTTTGTATGTGATTTCCTTCTTTGACCTTGTTGCTTGCAATATTGTGTTTCTATCTGGGGCATCCATCATTGTGACTATGATATGCCTTAGAGTTTTTTGTTGTGGTCCCTTTTAGTTGGCACCCTTCGGGCTCCTTGGATCTGGTGCCCGCATTCTCCAGCTCTGGGAATTTCTTAGCAATGATGTCTTTCACTGTGTTTTTTTCATTGGGATTAGTTCCCTGTGGTTCTGTTACTCCCATGATTCTTATGTTGTTCCTTTTGAGCTCGTCTCCTAGGACTCTGATTAGCCCTAGAGCCATTTTGAGGTCTTTTGCCATTATTTGTTGTTGTTTGTAAGCTTTGTGCAGGTCATCTTCAAGCTCACTGATTCTGTCTTCTGCTGCAGTCATTCTACTGTTGAGGACTACTACTGAGCTTTTTATTTCATCTAACAATTCCTTTAATTGTGTGACTTCTGTTTGTAGGTTTGAAATTTCTGCTCTCATTTCTTTCTCTATTTTGTTGGTGGTCCATTCCAAGGCTGTGTTCATATCATCCCTTAGTTTATTGATTGTTCATTCCATGTTGTGTTCATATCCTCCTTTAGTTTATTGGCTGTCCATTCCATGGTTGCTTTGAGTTCATCGACCATCTTCACAATTTCTTCTCTGATTTCTTTATCTGAGAGGAGGTTGTATTTGTGGGTGACCTGTACTGAGGTTTCTGGAATCTCTTCATTTTCTGTTTGTGGCGTTTTTTTCTCTATGTTTCTTCATGTTATTATGGAACAATAGAAGTGAAAGCTCCCAATTCTATATCACTATTCCTCTTGCTCCACGAGGGGATTGTAGGCGAGCTAAATCGATAATGGTAATCTTTCCCCCCTTCTAGAGTAGCTCCTTATATTACTGCGATCTTCCTAGTTTATGTAGGGCTTCTAATCAAGGTTTGAGGCTATGGTCTGTTTTTGAGGGCTTTGTGTACCGAGTTGTATTCCTGTCACTTTTTCTGGAATTAGGATGAGTTACTGGCTTGTCGGCATATAGTGATTGAGATGGCCAGGTTGTTCTTCGAGTAAGTAGGTCATATGGATTTGTGGCCTAAGTGCGCAGTAGAGGAGAGGGAGAAAAATAACTGCGGCCACCTCGAAAATAAACCATGTCCCCTTTCAAGGCCACGCCCCCTGATGTAGAGGACACTCCCCCACCAGCTGGAAGTCCCCAGGCCGGGGCGGAGCCGGCATGAGAGTTCTTTCAGAGGGGCAGGAAGAAGAGAGCACGATCCATCTCTCTCTCTCTCTCTCTCTCTCTCTCTCTCTCTCTCTCTCTTTCTTTCTTTCTTTCTTTCTTTCTTTCTTTCTTTCTTTCTTTCTTTCTTTCTTTCTTTCTTTCTTTTTCTTTGTTTCTCTCTTTCTTTCTTTCTTTCTTTCTTTCTTTCTTTCTTTCTTTCTTTCTTTCTTTTTTTCTTTCTTTCTTTCTTTCTTTCTTTCTTTCTTTCTTTCTTTCTTTCTTTCTTTCGTTCTTTCTCTCTTTCTTTCCTTCTTTCTTTCTTTCTTTCTTTCTTTCTTTCTTTCTTTCTTTCTTTCTTTCTTTCTTTCTTTCTTTCTTTCTTTCTTTCTTTCTTTCTTTCTTTCTTTCTTTCCTCCTTCCTTCCATCCTTCCTCCCTTTCTTTTTCTTTCTTTCTTGACTCTATGACTGGCACTTTTCTTCTCTTTCTCTCTGCATTATGGTTTGCAATACAGGTAGCATGTGGTCATTGGGTTTGTTCAGGGAGTTCAGTATTTTTATCAGGAAGGTAGAGATGGAGTAGCTTTTTTACTGGTGTGGATAGGACTATTAGGGCTTCCAGAAATACACGGAGTTGGTGGGAGGTAGCCAATCCCAACTGCGAGGAAGTCTGGAAATTTCAGTCACAAAACCCACATATCTGAGTTTTCAGCAGATCAATATTTCTGGAGGTCCATATGGAGATGCTGGAATCTGCCTGGGGACATGCCGGTGATTTTGAATTATGGGATCAAGTGGCTGCCAGGGGCTCTCTTTGGGTGGGTATGAGACTAACCCACCCCCTCGATATGCCTCAGATTATTTAGCTATGCTTGGATCCAAGAAGATGTACCACATTATTTTGGTCTCTTTCAAAATTTATTTATTAGTCTCTGGAATAAGACTGATAAGTGAGCTTGTATGGTGGAGCCCAGAGGTAGTTTGTGGGTGTGACTCTTGTGTACCTAACTTTTGGTTGTTTCTTGTTTGACTCAGCTTCTGGACCAGCACAGGCACCTGGTTGGTCAAGAATTTCTTGGGATGCTTCTGGCAGGTACTTGGGGTCCTGAAGCCCACACCCTGTGCCACTGGAGAGGTGGAAGTTTTCAGTCATGGCAAGTCGTCTGGACCCAGAGTGGGTGACCAGCCAGTTGCTAATTTCTGTGGCCACTCAGTCATCAAAGCTGGTCACTCATGGTGGAAACTTGGGGCACCACTGCAGTTCCAGGCACCAGGATAGCCTTGGAAAGTGCCTTTTTAAATAATTGGCACTATATTTATTCCTATGAAATTGCGAAGAGTTTCTGTGCCATCGTGTCCCGCAGTTCAGAGTTCCAAGAACCGACCCTGCTCCATTTGTCCCAGAACCTGTGTCTGTGCTGCCACCACCTTCGCTCCCTTTTTTTTTTCAAGTAGTAACATGTATTTTATTATGCCAGGTGCACCATGCATTTGGGACTTCCAGTTCTATATTCATCCATGAAATGTCACAAAAAGACATTTATATGTAAGTGCCATAATTGTACATCTGGATTTCTGATATAACTTAAGGCTGTGTACAAATGTGTGGCACCACATCTGAAGAAGAAAATGAACACTTTCTATTTCTCAACCATCAGTGTGATTTATATCACTAAACTGTTTCTCTAACCTGTATTTGAAAATTTGCCACAGTAAAAAATGGAAGAGATGCAGATATAAGGGACTGGAGTACTTGGAAAATGGGTACTCATGGATCAAATACTTGGCATAGACTTTGCTGTCAACACCTTAGGTGAACAATGCATTTCAAATTTTAGAGACTATTCTGATTTTATAGTAATTCATATTCAAAAATTTCTTTAACTAGATCTTAGCTATATATATATATATACATATATATATAGATTACCTGGAATGAGTTATAACATATTTTTCCAACTTTTCCAACTGAAGCCAATAAGAATGCTATTTTTCTGCAGCTCTGGTAAATAAAAAATAATTTTTAAAGGACTTTAATGAAGTCATAGATTGCAGGTGCAGTGTGACAAATGAAATTGTAAGTATATAATTTTATATGCTTATAGTAACATATAACAATGTTTTTAAAACAGTCAAGGAAAAAAATTTATGTTTTTGTCAACTTCTTTAGAAATACAACATTTTAAATACTCGTAACCAGTCATTCATTATCTGAGTATACTGTAATTTATAAGTCTATACCAAATTAGAATACCTCCCCCCGAATCTAGTTTAAAAATGTTCCTCTTGAAACAAAACATCAGTTCTAAGAACTATATGGCAAATGTAACTAAGAGGGAATATTTTTCAAGATTTGAAATTACTCTTATATTTGATTCCTCTGTCCCTCTCTTGGAGAGCCCGGCAAGCTACCGAGAGTATCCCTCCCACACGGCAGAGCCTGGCAAGCTATTTGTGGCATATTTGATACGCCAAAAACAGTAACAAAAAGTTTCACAATGGAGACGTTACTGGTGCTCACTCAAGCAAATGGATGAACAACGGGACAACAGTGCTACAGTTCAGTGCTATTTGTTACTTCCTCCTTGCCTCTGGAGAGCATTCACAGAAGCTTCCTGATACTCAGTTCTGTCTGCTAGGCTCAAGTAGGCTATACATTTTTGGATCTCATTTCCAATAGCCATAGTAGAAGTTAGATATTTGGAACTTCCAATTATTTTTCCATGGAAGCACTGTTAAAATAATCTTGGGTATCACACAAATCTGAATTTATGGTGGTTGCAACTTTTATTTCAAAATTAGTATTGTAGAGGCAGAGAGGTAGTACAAGAAGTAAAGCACTTGCCTTGTATTAGCTGACCTGATCTAAATCCCTGAAACCATACATGGTGCCCCGAGCACAGCCAGGTGTCATTCCTGAGCACAGAGGCATGAATAATTTCTAAGCACTGCTGGGTTTGGCCCCACTGCTCTACCCCCCAAATTAGTACTGTCATGCTTATTGAGAAGGGAGGCAATTATTTCTAGAGAAATAGTGAGAAGTGATAAAAATCTAGTAAATTTTTGATAGACTTTTTTCTTCTATGATTCCATAAATGTGCCACCCCTCACAGCTCTTGACAAAAGTTTCTCTTTTAGTATCCAGAGATTTTCTTTTTTTCTTTTTCCACACCCAACTGTGCCCGGGGCTCACTCCTGACTCTGAGCTCAGGAGTCACTCTGGTGGAGCTCAGGAGACCATATGGGATGCCAGAAATCAAACCTGGGCGGTTGCATGCAAAGCAAATGCCCTACCCACTGTACTGTTTCTCCAGCCTTTAGGATCCACAGTTTTATTCAATTTTCTTATCATTCAGAGAAGTAATGATCTATATAGTTCTCTAAAGCCATACCTAAATGTGTGCTGTTATTAGTGAAAACAGAAAATATGGCAAGACTTTTTAAAAAATCTTTTAAAATGTTTAGATATCTCAGAGCTCTTTTTTTTTTTTTTTTTTGCTTTTTGGGTCACACACGGCGATGCACAGGGGTTACTCCTGGCTCTGCACTCAGGAATTACTCCTGGCGGTGCTCAGGGGACCATATGGGATGCTGGGATTCGAACCCGGGTCGGCCGCGTGCAAGGCAAACGCCCTACCCGCTGTGCTATCACTCCAGCCCCTATCTTACAGCTCTTACTTAAACTTATATCCATGTTATTTATCATGATAATAAATCCTATCCTGTAATTCCTCCTATGTCTTAAATTCATATTTTGAGACAGTAATTAACATTTTGTCCTGTGTGAGTATTTTTGTTTGTTTGTTTTGAGACACACCTAGAAATGCTCAGGGGCTAACAGTAGTAATTAACCTAGCAGTCTCTATTTTTAAAATATTCTAGTCAGGTTATTTCTACATTTTATTTCTTTAGTATATTTTTAAGGATATCCTTTATAATTTTCAAAGTCTCATCCTTGTCTCAGATCTTACAAAATTGGAGTAAAATAAATATGTATGTATGTTTGTGTGTGGGTGCGTGTGTGTGTAAGTAAAAATAATTACTGAAATAGTAGACATGATCTCTTTTATTGAAAAATGATTGATTTTCAGAAGTTAAAATATATTGTACTATTCATGTCACTGCTCAAACCTTTCTTCCATAACATATTTTTAAATGATTTTTATTTGGAAATTACCAACAATCTAACCATAAAACCGAAAGTCTTTATGAATGTGTGATTTATTTCCGAATGAATTATACATTAAAATGAAATGGAAATTTGCATAAAAAGATATTCCACACACAATGAATTGCTAAAATGAAAACTTACTGCGATTAATTCAGGTCTGGATTGACAAATTTATATCAATACAAGTTTGACAAATTTATATCAATACAAATCAATACAAGTATTTATGCACATAAATAAATACAAGTATATATATGCATAAATACTTGTATTGATAGTAGTTATATAACTTTAGGTGTGCCAATTTCTTCAGCTTGTTTCAGAAATCAAGAGAAACCAGAGATACTTTAAGAATATAAAATTAATGGGAAACAACTGAGCTACAAATACTTCAAATGATTATTTAAAAATATAGCTATTGTAACAGAATTGAGTATTTCACAATATTATACACAGGAACAGAAACACATTGCTTTTGCATTGGTGAACTAACGGTAAGACCTATTGTTAAATATTTTTCTAATATACACTCTACATGCTCATAACAAATTTTTGTAAGTCTAAAAAAACACCAAAGAAAGCTACGATTTGGTCTCATTATCTACAGATGCTGATTTATAATGATGCCCACCTGACACCTACATAATGGCCTAATTCAAAGCTATTCAATAAAAACACTTAAAATAATACATTTTTTTAAGTTAAGGTAACTTGAATAATCAGCTTGTAAATCAAAAGTAAAGGACTGATCCTAAGATTAATCCTAAGGGATTAATTGTAAGATTGAGGGAATTAACCCACATTTATCCTTACTACTGATACACAATATTTTAAAAAATTGCCTTGCACGTGGCCAACCTGGGTTTGATTCCTCCACCCCTCTCGGAGAGCCTGGCAAGCTACCAAGAGTATTGTGCCTGCATGGCAGAGCCTAGCAAGCTACCAAGAGTATCGTGCCCGCATGGCAGAGCCTGGCAAGCTACCAAGAGTATCGTACCCGCATGGCAGAGCCTGGCAAGCTACCCGTAGCATATCCCATGGCATATTCAATATGCCAGAAACAGTAAAAACAAGTCTCCCAGTAGAGACATTACTGGTGCCCACTCGAGCAAACCATGAGCAATGTGATGACAGTGACAGTGACAGTGATACGAACACCAATCCCACCACCATTACACTTTCCCACCACCATATTTTGGATGCTTCCATTCTGAACTCAACCCCTGCCCCAAATCAGAAGCAAAGTAATTTATTTTGTATTGTTTATTATGAATAAACTGCTGAAAATGATCCAAAAAATGTTCCTTAGAGGTGAATGTGTGATGATTGTTGCATTTCACCCAGGGTCTATTAAGCCCTTCTAAGAGATTACTGGCGGAGCGATAGTATGGCGGGTAGGGCGTTTGCCTTGCACGCGGCTGACCCGGGTTGGATCCCCGGCATCCCGTATGGTCCCCCAAGCACTGCCAGGAGTAATTCCTGAGTGCAAAGCCAGGAGTAACCCCTGAGCATCGCTGGGTGTGACCCAAAAAGAAAAAAAAAAGAGAGATTACTAATATGTTGTTAAGGATTGAGTTTTGTGTGCTTGTGTGTGTGTGTGTGTGTGTATGTATATATGTGTGTGTGTGTGTGTATTTACAGTATATCTGTAAAAATACACTTCCCTCTAAGACTGGTTGCATTCTACTTTAAACCCCATCAGATGTGGTGTGTGGTATGCTTGGAGCATGAGTGCTGTGAGGTATGAAATGTCCAGGGATAGGTTTACTCATGAGTGAGGCTTCGCCCCAGCGTGTGGAGAGCAGCTGTGAGCATGGCGGCGCTTGAATTCTGGAGGTTTTTCACTGCCAGGGTTGGGTCCCTTGGGGTGGGGAAGAGACTCACCCACTGCCTTCAGGATGCCCCAAATGGAACAGCATGGCACGGGGTCTGGCGGCATGGCTAGTATTGGATTTATCCTGTTCAGAATAGTTACTTTGTGCTTTCTGACCACCTTGTTTGAAATTGACTCCCAAAATTTTGCCTCCTAGAGGCAAGGGAGACAGTAGCGGGTGAAGGCACAGACCTCACAGGAAGCCCATCTAGTCTGGATCCCTAGCATCTCATGGTTCTCTGAAGATCATTAAGCGAAGGGCTGGAGGCCCTAGCTTCACAGGGCTGCGATCCTGGTGAGCCGAGCACTGCACAGTGGTCAGGATAATCCCTAGAGTGCAAGGCAGGAGCAGCATCACATCCTCTGGCCATTCTCATCTTTGGCTGAGAATGTCTGGGAGAAACTTCTGGGCCTCCTAAACATAGCTGGAGAATCCCTCGTTCACACCCTCTCTTCCAAACCCTAATCAACAAAATATGTTTTTTCTTTTAAAGGGACACAGAGATTGTTCATAATTTTGAGATAAAAATACTCACATTAATGTGGGGATGGGGTAATGCTAGTGTCAGTAGGGTGCTTGTCTTGCGCACTGAGGTCTCTAGTTTGATCCTATCTGGCACCACATATGGTCCTCTGAGTCCCATCAGGAATAATTCCTGAGCACAAAGCCAGATTTAATCTGGCATCACTGGATGTGGTCCCCAAAACAAACAAAACAAAATTTTTTTACATTCCCAGTGAGCTCTGTGTACTTTTTGTATATAGACATCTGATTTCACCTTTCTGCATCCCACACCCCTGTACGCATGCCCCACGCAACAAAGTTACTCTGTGCTCAGGATATTTGTTGTATATCTACAAATAGTTAAAGCCATATCCACATAGTTGATCTTGTGTCTGTATTATTCCAAAAGCTTCATTATGGATTACACACACTGTTATTTCTAAAACTCCGAAACAGACAAGCTAACACTTCATGAATATCATATCAACTGTATTTTTCATTTTAGGGACTCTACAACCAGAAAGTTAATTGTAAACTTTGATTTTTCTACAAAGAAAATCACACAAACCCGGGCTGGAGCCATAGCATAGTGGGCTGGGCAATTGTCTTGCACCCGGGTTTGATTCCCAGCATCCCATATGATCGGTTCCCTTAGCACCACCAGGGATAATTCCTGAGTGCAGAGCCAGTAGTGCAAGCAAAAAACTCCCTCAAAAAAGCTGGGGTGGCCATACTAGTATACGACAATATAGATTTCAGGTTGAAAAAGATTAGAAAGGACAGTTAGAGCATTTTCTATTTATCAAGGGTTATGTTCAACAGGAAGAAATCACACTCTTAAATGTATATTTATGTATTTATGCACCGAATGAGGGACCAGGTAAATACCTAAAACAACTGCTAACAGATTTAAAGGAGGACATTGCTAGCAATACAATAGTAATTGGAGACTTCAACACGGCCTTGTCACCTGTGGCTAGATTACCAAGAACAAAACTCAGCAAGGAAACACTGGCTCTGAAGGAAGAAATAGAAGAGAACATTCCAACAGACCTACACAGGACTTTATACTCCAGAGAGAAAGAATACACATTCTTTTCTAGTGCACAAGGAACGTTTTCTAAAATAGAACATGTGCTGGGTCACAAAACATAACTCAATAGAATCAAGAAGATAGAAATTGTATCAACTATTTTTTCAGGCCATCATGCACTGAAGATAGAAGCTAATCACACACAGATGCAGAGAACCAAATCAAACACCTGGAAATTAAACAAGTTAATGTTGAACAATGAGTAGGTCAGGAAGGAAGTCAAAGAAGAAATCAAAAGATACATGGAAACAAATTAGAATGAAGACACAAGCTACCCAAAACTAAGGGACGCAGCTAAAGCTATGTTAAGAGGAAAATTTACAGTTTTGCAAGCATTCCTCAGGAGGGAAGAAAGGGTCTACATAGATAACTTGACTTCACAGCTCAAGACCTTAGAAAAAGATCAACACAAGGAACCCCAACCCATCCGAAGGAAAGAAATAATAAAACTTTGAGTAGAAATTAATGACATGGAAACCCAAAAAACAATACAAAAGGTCAATGAAACCAAGAGTTGGTTCTTTGAGAAAATAAACAAGATTGATAAACCACTAGTAAGACCCATAAAGAAAAAGAGAACCCTAATAAACTGAATCAGAAATGAAAAAGCAGACATCACAATAGAAACTAATGAAATTCAAAAGATCATCAGAGACTATTTGAGAGTCTGTATGCCAAGAAACAAGAGAACCTAGAACAAATGAATAAATTCCTGGATTCCTAACATCTCCCAAGACTGAACCAAGAAGACTTGGAATACCTGAATATACCCATTAATATCAAGGAAATTGAAACTGTAATCAAAAGCTTTCCCTAAAATGAAAGCCCAGGCCCAGATAGATTCACTAGCGAATTCTTCCAAACATTTAAAGAGGACCTGCTATTGGTTCTTCTCAAGCTTTCCCAGGAAATTGAAGAAACAGAAACTCTCCCAAACAGTTTCTATGAGACACATATTTCCCTAATTCCAAAAGCAAACAAAGACACCACTAACAAAGAAAAGTACAGACCAATATCCCTGATGAACGCGGATGCAAAGATTTTTCAACAAAATATTAGCAAATAGAATCCAACAACTCATCAAAAAGATCATACACCACGACCAAGTGGGATTCATTCCGGGGATGTAAGGATGGTTTCACATTCTGAAAAAAAAATCAACATAATCCATCATATCAACAAAAGTAAGGATTAAAACCATATGATCATATCAATAGATGCAGAGAAAGCATTTGACAAGATCCAACACCCATTTATGATGAAAACTCTCACCAAAATGGGTTTAGAAGGAACTATCCTCAAGATAGTCAAAGCCATCTACTACAAAACCATGGCAAGCATTATCCTCAGTGGAGAAAAATTAAGTCCTTTCCTCTAAGATCAGGAACAAGACAAGGATGCCCACTCTCACCCTTCTGTTCAACATAGTATTGGAAGTACTTGGAACAGCAGTTAGGTAAGACAAAGACATTAAGAGCATCCAGATGGGAAAGGAAGAAATCAAGCTCTCACTATTCTCAGATGATATGATACCTAGAGGATCCTAAAACTGCTATCAAGAAATTCCTAGAAACAATAGACTTGTATAGTAAAGTTGCAGGCTATAAAATCAATACCCCCAAATCCATGGCCTTCCTATATGCAAATAACAAGACAGAGGAAAGTGACATAAAAAAAAATCCCAATATGAGCACTGGTGAAGGGATGGGTATTCGAGCATTGTATAACTGAGATTTAAACCTGAAAACTTTGTAACTTTGTAACTTTCCACAATAAAAAATTTAAAAAAAAATCCCATTCAGAATCGTGCCACAGAAAATCAAGTATCTCAGAATCAGCCTAACTAAGGAAGAAAGGATCTCTACAAAGAAAACTACAAAACACTACTCCACAAAATAAAAGAGGGCATGATGAAATGGAAACATATTCCCTGCTTATGGATAGGAAGAATTAACATTGTCAAAATGGCAACACTTCCCAAAGCACTATACAGATTCAATGCGATCCCTATAAGGATACCCATGAAATTCTTCAAAGAAATGGATCAAACACTCCTGAAATTCATATGGAACAACAACCGCCCATGAATAGCTAAAGCAATTCTTGGGAAAAAGATGATGGGAGGAATCACCCTCCCCAACCTCAAATTCCACTACAAAGCAGTAACAGTTAAAACAGCATGGTACTGGAACAAAGGCAGAGCCACAGACAAATGGAATAGACTGGAATATCCTTACACACAACCCCATATGTATGATCATCTAATCTTTGATGAGGAAGCAAGAAATGTGAAGCGGAACAAAGAAAGTCTCTTTAACAAATGGTGCCAGCATAACTGGACAACCACATGCAGAAAAAAAGTGGGTTTAGACCTTGACCTAACACCATGCACAAAAATCAGATCAAAATGGATTAAGGACCTCAACATCAGACCAGAATACATAAAGTGCGTTGAAGACAAGGTTGGAAAACCCTCCACAACATTGAAACTAACGGTATCTTCAAAGATGACACGCCACCGACCAACCAAGTGAAAACAGAGATAAACAAATGGGACTATATTAAACGTTGAAGCTTCTGCACCTCAAAAGCTGTAAGTGACCAGAATACAAAAACAGTCTACAGAATGGGAAAGGATATTCACCCAATACCCATTTAATAAAGGTTTGATATCAAGGAAATACAATGCACTTGTTGGAATCTGTAAGAAGAAAACATCCAACGCCATCAAAAAATAGAGCAATTAGTAGATGCACCAAAGTTTCTTTAACCAGTCATCTGTTTTAGGGCACTCAGGATATTTCCAATTTTGGCTATTGTGAACAGTGCTGCAATGAATATATAGGTACAGATGTCATTTCTACTGTGCTTTTTTGCATCCTTGGGATATATTCCCAGAAGTGGTATTGCAAGATTATATGGAAGCTCAATTTCTAGTTTTTAAAGGACTGTCCATATTGTTTTCCATAAAGGCGGGACCAGTCAGTATTCCCACCAACAGTGAAGGAGCATCCCTTTTCCCCCACATCCATGCCAGCACTGGTTGCTTTTGTTCTTTTGAATATGTGCCAGTCTCTGTGGTGTGAGATGATATCTCATTGAATACTATGCAGCTATTAGGAGAGATGAAGTCATGAAATTTGCTTATAAATGGATAAACATGGAGAGTATCATGCTAAGTGAAATGAGTCAGAAAGAGAAGGACAGACATAGAAGGACTGCACTTATTTGTGGGGTATAAAATAACATCACATGAGGCTGACACCCAAGGACCGGGGGATTGCCCCATAGCTGGAAGATTGCTTCATGAGCAGATGGGAGAAGGCAGATAGAATATAGAAGGGATTCCTAAGAAAATGATGGCTGGAGGAACCAGTTGGGATGGGAGATGCATGCCGAAAGTAGATAATGGACCAAACACGATAACCTATTAGTGTCTGTGTTGCAAGCTATAATGCCCCAAAATAGAAAGAATGTATGGGGAATATTGTCTGTCATAGAGGTAGGGGGAGGGTGGGAAAGTGGGGGTATACCCGGGATATTGGTGGTGGGTAATGTGTACTGGTGGAGAAATGGGTGTTTATCATTGTGAGATTGTAACCCAAACATGGAAGCTTGTAACTATCTCACGGTGATTCAATAACATTAAAATTTGTTTTTAAAATGGGGCAATGAAATGAGCAGAAAATTTCTCAAGGAAGAAATACGAATGGCCAAAAGACACATGAAAAAATGCTCTTCATCACTAATCATCAGGGAGATGCAGATCAAAACAACTATGAGATCCCACCTCACATCACAAAGACTGGCATACATCCAAAAGAACAAAAGCAACCACTGTTGGCGTGGATGTGGGGAGAAAGGGACCCTCTTACACTGCTGGTGAGAATGCCAACTGGCTCAACCCTTTTGGAAAACAGTATGGATGCTTCTTAAAAAAATTGAAACTGAGCTCCCATTTGATCCAGCAATACTACTCCTGGGAATATATCCTGGAAAGGCAAAAAAGCATAGTCGAAATGACATCTGCACTGGAATGTTCATTGCAGCACTGTTTACAATAGCCAGAATCTGGAAAATTCCTGAGTTCCTGAGAACAGATGATAGGTTAAAGAAACTTTGGTACATCTACACAATGGAATACTATGCAGCTGTTAGAAAAGATGAAATCATGACCATTGCATACAAGTGTATCAACATGGAAAGTATCATGCTAAGTGAAATGAATCCGAAAGAGTGACAGACATAGAAATATTGCACTCATCTGTGGAATATAAAGTAACAGAATGGGAGACTAGCACCCAAGAATAGTAGAGATAAGTATGAGGAGATTGGATCCAGGGCTTGGAAGCCGGCCTCACATGCAGGAGGAAAAGGCTGCTCAGATAGAGAAGGGAACAACAGGTAAAATGTGGTTCGAGGACTGGGGATGGTGATGCACTTAAAGAGGACTATGGATCAAACATGATGGCCAGTCAATACCTCTATTGAGAACTAGAACACCCAAAAGGAGGGAGAGAACAAAAGGGAATGCCCTGCCAAAGAGGTCCGTGGGGTAGGGGGGGATGGGATGAGGGGGTGGGATGGATACTGGGATCATTGGTGGTGGAGAATAGGCACTGGTGGAGGGATGATTACTCAGCATTATACGACTGAAACACAAGCACAAAAAGTTATAAGTCTGTAACTGTACCTCACAGTGATTCACTAATAAATAATTAAGTAAATGAATAAAAAATCTTCATAATGTTTTTTAAATTTCAGAGCCTCTCCTGACTTCTTTTTTAAATGATTATTTCTATCTTTATAGCATTGTAGCCTCAAAAATATTTGATATGATTGCTATGTTCATGGCTTTATGAACATGTAAATTGTGTCCCAGTATCCATGCTAGAGAAGATAGTACATTTAGTTTTTGTGACAAGGGTTCTGTAGATATCTCAACCTCAATTCCTCCAATTTCTCATTTAAGTCTCCTGTTTCCTCATTGATGTGTTCTTCTGTTTGATCTCTCCAATGACAAGATTTTAAAGCTCTCTATTCCTGTAGCATTGCCATGAATGTATATCTTCATATATACTGGAAATTGTTTTATAAGCTTTACCTCCCTCAATTTGGTGCATATTTATTGATAAGTGTTAAGTTGTATTGATCTATTTATATTCTAATTACCAGTAATCACTGTCTACCTTGTGCTACTTTCTTTAGCCAGTTCAAATATATGTCTTGTAATCAGTTTCAAGTTGGTTTTGCTTCCTGATCCATCCAGTTACCACTTGGCAGGGGATTGTTTGGGAGCTAAACCTGGCTGTACTCAGTGCTTACTACTGGCTCTGTGTTCAGAAATGACTCCTGGAGAAGTTCAGGAGACCATGTAGGATTTGGGGGATTGAACCCAGATTGGCTGTATACAGCGCAAATGTCTTACCCTCTTCTACTGTTGCTCTGGCTCCTCTATTTTTTGATATGAGAGTTCTGGCTATTTAGAAAAATAATTGATACAAGCAACTTTTATTGTTTTGCTATTTCACTTTTTAAAATAAGAGGTCATTCAGTATCCCTTGTAGAGCTGTTTAAGATGCAACAGATTACCTCAGCTATAGTTTGTCTGAGAATGTTTTATTGCCTCAAATAGGAGTTATACATTTGCAGGAGAGAGGATTCTTTGCTGATGGCTTTTTTCACCAAAATGTTGGATATATCTTGTCATTCTCTTCTTCTTTGTCATATTCCTTTTAAAATATCTGATGTGAATCTTATGTTTTTTTTTCTTGTGTGTCCTTGCCTCTCTCTGGCCATTTCAAGACATCTCTTTCTTTGTTTTTTGCCATTTTGATTACAATATGTAATAATTACTCTTACAATTCTGATTGAGCTTATTTCTACTGGGTTCTTATTTCTATTTGGGTTCCTTATACATAAGTCTATTTTCAGATTTGTTATGTTCTCAACTTATCAGTTCTTCGTCTATTGGTTCTCATCTTTCTTATCCCCCTACTTCTAGATTTCCTCTGATTCATTCTGACGTTGTTCCTCCTAATATTATCAAATATATGTCCTAAATTCTTTTTAAAAACTATTCTCTCATCTTTATTGATACCATTATGTCCCTTGTCTTTGAAGTGGTAGATTTAAATTTTGTTTTACTTTTTCCACTCACTGCTGATAATGTTTTGGTTGAAAAGATGCTTATTCAAACAACAATACACTTGATTTGAAGAGAACAAATTCAGAATCATTTTTTTTATGAAAAGGACAGATGGATGACATATAGCAGCTACATATTTAAAACTTTAGATCATCCATAGTTTTACAATGATAAATGAAAAACCAAAATTCTCCAATAAACAAAATATGCATTATTTCTTTTTTTTAGGTTTTTAATCATTAAGAGCAAACTAATATTTTTGAGTAAAAAATGTGCTAAACACAGAAAGCCACTAATGAAAAAGTGTATATTTTCACAGAATCAATATTTTCCTTCATCCTATCTCCATTTGATGTCAATTAAATTTTATCCTTACCTTTTAGTTTAAAAATGCAATATAGTTGTGCAAATATACCAGTACAATGAAAATTGAGCAAGGTTTAATGAAAGGTCTTAGTACACTATATTGTAGTAGCCTTGAGTGGTGGAACCAAATTGAAATCTTCTAGTTCTGAATGTCTTCTTGGTTCTAGTAGGAACTGATTTTTGAAGTAAATTGGAGGTTTACTTTTTCAGCAGCCATCGCCTGCCTGTTGCTAGACTGAATCATATTGCTTGAATCTTCAGTCTCCATTATTTCCAACTGTGAAGCTGTGTCTGTTTCATTGATTACCTGCCTCTCAAATCAAAAGCTGTTCTATTTTAATGACAAACTTTGCAATTTATAACAGGTTTTCATTACTTTACTAAGTTAAATAGGCCTCTTGGTCTTAAACTGTGTCACAGAACCATCCTGAGCTGCCGCCTTCAAATCAAAGTGATGGTACTCTCAGTCTTGACTCCTTTTTTTGTTTTTTGCTTTTCATTGACCATGGAGACTACTGGCATTTCTTCAAAAATTGCTTCACAGCAGAGTACTATATCTGCACTGAAAGAGCTCATGGGGAGCACCAAGATTGGCAGAAGATAAAGGAAGCAGCGTGGGAGGGAATGTCTGTCATGTACTCCCTCTTGCTTCCCCACTACTGTACACTTTATCACATACACTTCTGCTTAAATGAGTCCTTTCTTTTTTTTCCATGAAATCATCTCTGGACTTTTGATTCTTTATTCAAATTATTTTGACTTCTTGATTTGCAAAGTTATTCATAGTTGAGTTTTAGGTATACATCTTTCCAACACCAATTCTATCACCAATGGCATCTTCCCTCCATCAATGTTCCCAGTTTTCCTCTCAGAATCCTCAATTCCCTGACCCTGAAGCCTGTATCCTTCACAGGCACATTTTTAAGTTTGGTTGTTGTAGTTTGGATCTCATGCTTTCAATTAATTTTTTTCAAATAATTTAAAATTGAGAGAACTGTTGTTCCAGTCTTCCTCAGGCAGTTTACAAAGATCTTGTGTCATTGAACTTTTCTCCCTATCTATTGATATGATAAAATTTCTTCATTTTTTTTCATCATTCTTGGTGCTGCATGGGAGCTAAGGACAAAGGTCCAGGTGATCTCTATCAGAGGTCTGGTTCTCCTGTTTTCAAGGTCAGTGTGAGGCTTGTGACACAACTATTTTCTGGATGCTCTTTCATGAACTTTGAAGAACCTAAGTGGTTGCAGCCAAGTCAAATTAGGGCTGTGTGTGGGACCATGTTTAGCTATGCACAAAGTTCATGCACCCTTGTGAGGCTAAGATTCAGATGAGACTTGCTCCCTGTTACCTGAGTCACTATGTTAAAAAGACTGATTTCTAGCAAGGTTATCTCCAGTGTCTTGTTAGTTGTCTTACTCCTGTGCACACTTCTACTCTCATATCCAGTTTGGGGTGACTTGTGCAGCACCAGTCATCTGTCTGCCCCAGGACACTTCCTCTTGAATACACCCCATCTCCATTTTCAGTTCCTGTCACCCAGTGCTTCACTTATCCATGGGTACCCAGGGATGTACCTGCATTAGAGTAAGTGCCTGACATATTTCTCCGCACCAGGTGGCCTGTGTGAGCAGCGAGCGGCTGTCTTTCCACCACAGGACAGCTACGCTTGAATCAACCCTGGCTGTTCCTCAGTTCAAGAAGAACTGGGAAGTGGGGGTTTCTACTGTGATCCGCTTTCCCCCAGGGAAACTGTTCTTTGGTGACTCAGCTGCAGGACCAGTTCAGGCTCCTCTGACACATTGGCTGATCTGTGTCTCTCTAAAGTTTTAATGTGCCTTACTGCTCCATTCTCAGAAACAGGACAGAGGGACTGCTGGTGCTGCTGTCACCCTGTGCCTTATCTCCCTGTCTGAGGTGGCTCGGCTGACACCATGCCCTGGAGGCTTTCAGTTCCCCTGAGTCTACCTGGGAGCCACCATGTATCAATGCAGATGTTAGACTTGGCACTGCAACTCTGTTGGTCCTGCCCAAATAGTATCTCTGGGGAGCACTCTAGACTCAGTTTTTTTCTCTTGCATTTGCTCCCTCCCATGGAGAGATGGGATGCACTTCTCCCATTCTGCCTTCAGTTTCTAGTCCCTACTTTCTCTGGGGGAGACACCACTGTCTCATCTCTTCCTTTGTTTTTCTTATTCTTCCTTTTAAGGGGCCAAACCAAGCACACCAGGTCCCATGTGATGAGACACGTGAAGCCACGGCCACTGTTACTGATACTCTCTCTGGAGGATGGGCCTAGCCTTTCAGTGTTTGAATGTAATCTCGCTTGGAGGTCACCAGGTTCACATCTGGGGGTGCTGTGGTTTGCATATGGGAAACAGGTGCTTTTAGTTTCTTATAATTGCCTAGATAGTAGTTTAAATATTTTCTTTGTGATTCTTGTTTTCTAATGTAGGCCAATCTCACTTTAAAGTACAAACTCTAAGTACTATTTTTGCTGAATTTAGCAACCACAGGTTCTAGTAGTTTGTGTTTTTGTTTTCATTCCTCTCCAGATTTTAAAAGAATTTTATCTTTTGATTTAATGATTTGTTCAGAAGAATGCTTTTTGTTCAGTAAATTTTGTGATTTTGCTTGATTTCTTGCTATATCCATGGGCATTTGTAAAGTATCTGAATTCTTGTGTTAAAGGTTAGAAGACTTGATGAATATATATCATGGTCATTTTTCTGATTTGTCAGTTAATACCTTTGCTTTCTTAGTGACATTTTGTCTTAGTGATCGTCCTATTGCTAAAAATGAAGTGCTAAATCTTTCGTATTGGGTTGGTATCAGACTTTCCATTTAGGAGAGTTGTTACCTGCTATGATGGTTTAAAATATATTATGTATATTTAAATCATATTATTTTACCACTATATAATTTCATCTCTTTCTAACATGTAAGTAATTTTTTATTTTTTGTTATTTGGGTCATACCCGGCAATGCTCAGGGATTAACTCCTGGCTTTGCACTCAGGAGTTACTCCTGGGGGTCCTCAGGGGACCATATGGGATGCTGGGAATCGAACCCGGGTCTGCCACGTGCAAGGCAAACATTCTACCCACTGTGCTATTGCTCCAGCCCCACCATGTAAGTAATTTTATGTGATAAAATATGTGTGTATGTGTGTGTGTGTATCTTCTACCTTCATTTACTTGGAGACTCAGTCAATGAAACCGTCATTTCCTTTACTTTATTTTTACATTTTATTTTATTAAAATTTTACTTAATTAAATTATTTATTTGGCTTTTGGACCACACCTAGTAATGCTCAGGGGTCCTGGCCTGCACTCAGGAATTACTACTTACAGAACTCAGGGGATCATATGGGATGTTGTGCAATGAACCCAGGTTTGCCGCATGGAAGGTAAAGTCCCTACCCTATTATTGTCTGGCCCCCTCAATCGGTTTACTTTATTTTATTTATTTTTTAACTTTTTAATTATTTTTTATTAGTTAATCACCGTGAGGGTACAATTATAAATTTACATATTTTCATGACCTCTACAATCATCACCCTCATTTTTCTTGGACTATAGACAAAATCTCTAGTTCTGATGACTTTAATTATTTTTTGTTATCATACTATGTTTCTTTATAACTCACAGATGAGAACTTATTTTTAAATTTATTCTGAATGTATTATGGAGCAATTCATGGCCACAACAAGTCACTGTCACTGTCATCCTGTTTCTCATCAATTTGTTTGAGCGGGCACCAGTAATGTCTCTCATCGAGAGACTTATTGTTACTGTTTTTTGGCATATCCAATAAGCACGGGTAGCCTGCCAGGCTCTGCCGCTCGGGCGAGATACTCTTGGTAGCTTGCCGGGCTCTCCGAGGGGGGTGGAGGAATCAAATTCGGGTCGGCCGCGTGAAAGGCGAACGCCCAACCACTGTGCTATCGCTGAATGTAGTGACACCTTGACACATATAGATGAATTGTAAATCACTGATAAGCTTTTAATTTTTTTCCAAACTGTGTATCTTTATCGTTACCTTTCTTTTTTCTGTTATACAAACATCATATAATTAAAAAAATAATAGTACAACAATTCTGCTAATGCATTAAAATTATAAAATAGATAAATTACAGATACAATTTACAAGAGTGAGGAGAGAATTATGAAAGCTTTAGGAGGAAAGCTAAATAGACCTATAAAGTTTCAAGAGTATTTATCCTAAAAAATAAATGTGAACTTCAGTTAGAAAATTATATGGTAGATAGTACTTGTGTATCTGCATTGATAAATAAAAATTGTAATAAAAATCTCTATCAATATAAAAATCATCTGAAAGGACAGAACATTAAATATAAATAAAACATTAATTGAAAAAGTATATAAATCCTTAGCAGCTGGGAATAAACAGACCCTACTACATTTAAAACAATGCTTTGGGTTGGGTATGTCTTACTTTGGTTCAATTTATATACTTTCTAGGCAAGTTCAATAAATGTATGATCAGATTTATAGTTATGAGGTAATTTACAATTGGTTCACTAGCATATTTGGTACTCAGAAGAAGGCATTCTGAAGTTTAAAAAAATAAAAATAACTTGTTATAAAAATAACATCTATTCATAGATGCAGAGAGAGAAAATAAAAATTATTAACTTCTATTGCTGTGAATATCAGTGACACATTAAACATGTCAGTCATGTTTTTCCTCTGTAGTTTTGTTACAGTAGAGACATAATCTGAAAATGTCCCTCTATTTCATTTTCTATCTCCTCCAATCTGGGAATGTGTTTAGTTCTAGTTTTATTTCATAATGTTTTCAAATAGCAGTATATACATGGAAAATTTTTGTCATTTTGCTGTAGAATAATTCAAATAGACAATCTGATATGGCATCAACATCAGGGCTGAGAAGGATGTTAAAGGAGATTAAGTAAGTAAGCAGGCAGAAGATACCAAACTCTTGGTCTTTGTTGTAATCAAAGACTTGGTTGAGTGGTTTCAGGGAAATGAAAATGGGCATAATGGAGCCAGCTATACCTGTCTCTTCCCCAGGATAGGCCACCTTTGTGGGAATTCTTGCTCACTAGTAAAATGAAAGTTTTGAGTATTTCTACTGTGAGTGTACAGGAAATGCTAAGAAATTTTAATATTATGACGTTTCAGTTTTTTTGTGTTCTATCGATATTAACTTTGACTGATACCAGTGGACTCAGGAGGAATCAGGTGGTAGGCGAAGTTTCTGAAGCACCAAACTAGTAGAGTACCATTCGCGTTTTAATTTCCTTCTTAGAAAAACATGTCTTCTACATGCATTCTATCTCTCATTACCTATAATCTGTCTGTCGTCTATCTACCAGAGATGAGAAGGGAGGACTTGTCAAGATACCTTGATGAAAGAAAAATAATGACAGAACCTATTTCTGGGCACACAGACAGCAGTAAACCCTGAGGACTGCCAGGCTCCTAAACCAAAAATATATAAATAATCGCACAACAATTTATTTTTGAGTTTTCTTTTATTTATGTCAGTGACATCAATAACTATTGTCCAAACATATAAATACATCCATTACCTCAATTGCTTGTGATAATAATATTATAATATTATGATAATGTTATCATAATAATATGATAATACAGTAGACATAGTATTATGCATTAATAAATTTATGATACATATTTTTATGATTAAAAACTGAATAGATTCCTGCTTAAAGCTGAATTTTGACCATACTGTGCACCAACACAAGGTTATTCTCAAAGAATTTACCTAGTTTTTGTGTTTGAATTTTGAGCCTTACCCTGTGTTGGTCAGGGATTATTCCTTGACTTTGTGCTCTGAGATAATTCACTCCTGGAGGTGCTTTGTGGGAACAATGTGGTGCTGGAGATAGAACCTTATTTGGGTGCTGTGCAAGGCAAACATTTTATCTCTATATTTTTATTTCTAAAAGAGAGTATATAAACATGGTTGCTGATATTTTTAGTGTTTGTTTTAATTATTCTAACATCTAAATCACAAAAATTGCATTATAAATTTTATTAATTTTTTTTCAAAATTTTATGCTTTCATAATTTCTCCAAAGAAACATTTGCAGTTTTAACATCCCTTGATATCTAAAGAATATCTATTTTTTGAAACACAGTGCATGTCTTGCTAAGTCTGATGGATTCCCAATATGTAGAAATATTTTCCAAGCTTTTATAACTCCACATTAGTTATGCCATACTTTAAAATTATTAAGTAATGTCAAATTACCATTTTGTACACTCCTTTGTAAATGAACACTATTTTTTAGCAGAGTAGAACATAATTATCAAGGATAAACTTACACTGATCCATTGTAATCACCCAAAATCCATAGTTTACCTTAAGACGCACTGTTACAGTTAAAATTTCAATATCTTTAGACATGATTAAAATCCATTTAAGAAAAACAATGGTTTATTCATTAATTTACTAAATATTATCTTAGCTGCAATTATGCATAAAGTTGCTATAAACAACTGTATATGGGTTTTAATCACTGTCTCTGTCATCCCATTGCTCATCGATGTGCTCGATTGGGCAGCAGTAACATTTTCATTGTGAAACTTGCTGTTACTGTTTTTGGCATATCGAATAAGCCATGAGGAGCTTGCCAGGCTCTAGCGTGCAGTTGGGACACTCTCGGTAGCTTGCTGGGTTCTCCGAGAGGGGCGGAGGAATCAAACCCAGGTCGGCCACGTGAAAGGCAAACGCCTTACCCACTGTGCTATCACTCCAGTACATGGGTTTTAATATATGTATTAACTTTTGCTTCTAATGGGTAAGTAACAAGGAGCACAATTATTAAGTTTTGTTTCATTAAAGTATGTTTAGTTTTGTAAGAAACTGCCAAACAGTCTCCCAAATCGGAATTTTTAAAAAAAATTTTCAGCAAAAACATAGGAGAATTCTTGTTATTTTCTATCCTCTTCAGCATTTTTTTCTATAATGGACTATTTTATTTTATTTATTATAAATTTTAAGTTTTTTTTATTTAGACACTATGATATACAGGATTTTTACAATAGGGTTGCTTCAGGCATACAGTATTTCAACATCAATCCCAACACCAGTGTCCCCTTCCCTCTATCAATGTTCTTAGGTTCCCTCCCAAAACCATCCCCCTCCTCTCTTGGTAAGCATATCACAAATTCATTTTACGTTACTTGCTTCAACAAACAACTTAAAGAAATTAATAGTAAGTGAAATTTTCAGAAAATAAGTCAGATGTTAATATGTGATGATTGATTGCTATGTGATTTTAACCTATGTAAGAAAAAGTCTCTATGGATGTAAAAAAAATTGATCAGACATACAACAATCAATATAAATGAAAAAGGTTAATTTACTATTAAAATGTATAAATCCCCTAGCAAGTTTGGAGTAAATTTTCTCTCAAAAATTATAAAAGCAATTTAAATATTTAATCTTAGTGTTAAGTAATCAATTTATAAAAACCTACTCTGCTTCTTATTTAATTGTCCTAATTGGGTAGGCTATTAGAATTTGATCTAATTTTCTATCATTGCAATAGTCTTGAAGGAGAAATGTTTGGAAAGAAGTTCAGATAGTCTTGAAAAGGTCTGTTCTGTCTCTACCAAAGTCTCTTATAAGTGGGGTTAAGTGAAAGGGTAACTGTTTAACCATCACAGTCCTCTTATTTCCCTTTGGGAATCATTGAAAGTCAAGTTTTAGAAGGAATGTAAGAGGAACTGAGAATTATGTTATGTTGTTTATTTCTGCCTACTCAGATTTAGGAAAGACAATCTTGCTATTCCTCTAAGAGAAAATTTAGCAAATCAGCATAGTAGTAGGATTGTAAATACTGACTCTGGGTTTTACATTAATGTTTATTAAAATGTTTATTTAAAGGGATATTCCTTGTTAATTTTGGATTCCTGAAACCTCTCTGAAAGATTAACTAAAGGAACAAAGATACCGGGGTATGGAGGAAGAAGTATGATATGAAGGAAGGGGTAGTGGGAAGGGGAAAAGTACCTAATGGCCATAGAGACAAAATAATAGGAGTATAAGATACTCTAACACTGAGAAATTCAAATACCATCCACCTCTCTCTCTGAATTCATAACTTCTCCGCAGAAGGCATCCAAACTAAGAATTTTCACTGTACATTTTGCCTGTGTTGTTGTTTGGAACATTTCTTTAATTAAAAGGCTTAAGTCAATTAATTTTCTATATCATATGAAACTGAAATACATTTTAATTGAAAATTTTAATTATTTACCTAGTTTTTTTTAATGGAATCACCATGAGATATACAGTTAAAAAGCTGTTCATGATTGGGTTTCAGTCATACTATGTTTCAACACCTATCCCTTTACCAGTGTACATTTCCCACTGCCAATGTCCCCAGTTTCCCTGCTGCCCATTCCCCAGCTTGTCTTGAAAGAGATTTTTTAGAGCCATGTTGGAGATAAAAGAACTATTTCACATGTGTTTTCTCTTCTTTGTAAAGCAGAGCAACTTTCCTAGTTTCAGAAACACTGGAAACAGAACAGAGCCCTCAAGGACAGTTGTCTGCTGATTGTGCATTGTGTGTACTGAGAAGCAGGCAGGATTGGGGATATAGTCTACATTGTTTTTCATTTTCTGCCAATATCAGCACAATCTGCTATAATTCTAAAATTTTTTCAAAATAAAAATTTATTGAAAATAAATTAAAAATAAGGCTTTTACTTTTATTTCTTCTCCAGAGATGCTGAGACTGGCTGGGATGGGGGAGAGAATAAAAAAATAGCATTGAACTACCTAGAGAAAAAAAATGGAGAAAATAAGATTAAATTTAAAATGCATGCTAGTGTATCAATTCAAAAATTTTTCTGAAAACGGTTGGAAAACTTCAACATGAATATCATTTAGTTACTATGAAATCCTGAAAGATCTAATGCTTATTTCGGCAACATATGTTAAGGTTAAAAATAAAATCTGCCTGTACAAAGAAACATAGTTTTCTTTTTAATTTTTGGGAGTAGGAGAGAACACTGGTCTATTTTCTTTAGACAAAAAATGGATTGGACTTACAGCAAAATTATTATGATGTTTTACATTACTTCCATATAAACTATTTTCTCAATTACTAAAATAATGGGGTTATTTTGTAAAAATATGAGTAGTGAACACTTTTACTGACATTTAGAACTACTGTTGAAAAACAGTGACATAGGGACCCTTTGCTCCTAAAGACTATGATCCGAGAGGTCTTTTAACCCATTTTGCCACCCAGAGCGGCTTCTTACAGAAATGCATCTAGACTGTGAACTGTGCTACAACCCTGTGCCACCCGGAGAGGGATTTTCCCTTTCTACCCTGTCTTTCTGTACTGAAGATGGTGGCGGCAGCAACACCCACGTGGCGAGAGCCACCTCCTAAGACTCCCAACCCAGAGTTATGAGTTTGCAGTGACGTGGCTTGTAGGCGATCATGGGAAGGGGGCATTACCGGCACGCTCTCCACCCAGATAAGATGAGGAGCTGCCTCGCGCGAAATAGACCCTCTGCTCCTAAAGATTATGATCCGAGAGGTCTTCTAACCCATTTTGGCACCCAGAGCGGCTTCTTACAGAAATGCATTTAGACTGTGAACTGAGCTAAAATAACAGAAATCCAAAACCACGCGGCAGCTGTCACAGCCGTGCGAGCTCATGGCATCTTCATTCTCAGGAATGGAAAAAAAAATATTAAATGATGACTTTCAGCAGGCCTGATTGTTGGGGGGAAATTCCAAATAATAATAGTGAGTTCTCTATTGAAATATTGAATGTATTCAAAGTATAGAGAGAATAAAGTGAAGATCATTAGCTACTTAGGGGGGGGTGGGAGGGGGTTATATTGGGGTTCTTGGTGGTGGAGCATGTGCACTGGTGAAGAGATGGAGGTTTAATCATTACATGACTGAGACTTAAACTTGAAAGCTTTCTATTTTTTTTTATGGTGATTCAATAAAATTAAAAAGAATTAAAAAAAAAGAAAAACAGTAACATAGCTGCTGACTTTGGACTGAGGCTACATTCAGTAGTGCTCAGGGTTTACTCCTGGCTCTGAGCACAGGGATCCTTCCAGATAAGACATGAGGGACCATATGTGACACTGGGCATCAAACTTAGGTGGGGTGTGCACAAGGCAAGCACCTTACCCACTGTACTATCACCCTGGCCTCACCTGCTTGCTTTTTTAATGTACATGTGAGAAGCACACTGAAGATGCATATACTATTTATAAAGAGTTATTTTATCTGTTTTCTAGCACCTTAAGTAGGAATAATATTGCACAATACATATGTTTTTTGTGTTATATCTCATGTAAACGCTGAGAATAGTGATTTTTAAGATATTAACATGGAAAGCAGTTTTACTTGTTAAACTTCGACTAATTTTTCAGCATGCTTTAAGTCAACTGAGTTTAACATCTCAGATTTCTGGAGAGTTATCACATACTGGGCTATAGAATAAATCCATTCTGTTTCCTAGATAAATTCCAAACTTTATAATGGAAGACATGTTTAAATGGGAAACTTGTAAATACCTAGTAATTGTTGTAGTCAAATTTGACATTTTTTTCTCCTGTCAGCTTGCTCTCTCTTTCTAGTGGACTGCTAGAAATATAAACCTTTTATTCACCAACAAGAAATATTGCTTTCACATTGAGATTTGTAGTAATACATAAGTTAGTACAAAAGACAAACTTTCTAAAAGGTGTTTTATGACTCAGTTTCTTTCCCTTATGTTTTTCTGTTTTTGATCTTAGTTTAATTTTAAGCACACTTAAGGTAGTAAGTTAGAATAAGAGATTTTGTAGAAAAACTGGTAGTTTTTGTTTTAATTGTGGAAATCTTTCCCCACAAGAGCTGAAGTAAACACTTTGAAAGAGGTGGGGGGAAAAAGTTGGATCATATTTCTGGGTAAATACTCACAAATATATGAACCAATTTATCTTTGGCCAAACATATATTTACTTAGTGAATGGTTGAGCTCCAGCATTTATGACATCTGGGAGCAAACTCTCTCATGTCCTCACACTCTCAAGGAGGAACTGAAAACAGTATGTTTGGGTCCTCTGTTTATTTGCTTCTTCTACAACATGTGCAAAGGTGAAAACTTCTTCATGGCATTGGAATAGTCACATTTCCTCAAAGCCTTCCAAAGATAACAGTGCTCATATAGACAAAGTCTACTCAGAATATGATTAAAAGTAGGAAGGACTATTGAGAGCTGGGTCAGGCTCAGAATAATATAAATATAAACTCAGTACTCTCCGAGGTCACCTAATAATAAAATAAAATTTATTAGGTTATTATCCTTTTTGAAGTCCAGACAATTTACTCCTTTTTGCTTCAGAAACAAGCTGGAGCGATAGCACAGTGGGTAGGGTGTTTGCCTTGCACGTGGCCAACCCGGGTTAGATCTCTCTCAGAGAGCCGGGCAAGCTACCGAGAGTATCTCACCCCCATGGCAGAGCCTGGCAAGCTATGCCTGGCATATTCGATATGCAAAAAACAGTAACAATAAGTCTCACTTGGAGATGTTACTGGTGCTTGCTCGAGCAAATCGATGAACAAAGGGATGGCAGTGACAGTGATACAGTGCTTTAGAATCATCTGTGGAGAGAAAATTTTCCTTGGTTTCTTTCTCAATAGTTTTAAATAGCAACAGTAACTACAAAATGTGAAAAGGAGATGTCAACAAGTGTACAGTATATATATATATATGTATATATATATATATATATATACTATATGGCTGCATGAATCAGTAGTACATTTATTTTGCTAAATATTGCTCCACTGTAAGTATGATTTATTTACTTTCAAACAAGTAAATTTTAAATATTAAGACACTATAAATAACACTTAATGCATTTAAAGTATTTTTTGGTTTTTATTGCCTTTAGATAAATATCTAAACATTGAATTAATAGTGAAAAATAAAAGTAAATATAGTTTTATAAGAAAATACTAAATTCTTATTTAAAGTTATTTTTCATACAATTTTAATGTATGTATGATAATTGTAGTGCCCCCCACATCTTTAAATATTTTCACATTCATTGATATGGAATGGTATCTTTTGCGGTTTTAATTATATTTTCCTGATAAATAAAGATGTTAAGTAATTTATCACCTGCTGTTAAGTATGATAACTTAATTTAGTAAGTTAAATAATTTTTCATTACTGGACATTTGTGTATCTACATTTGTTCATTTTGTACAATTAATCCATATACATTAGGCTTTGATATTTTTAAATGCTTTTTTAAATACTTATTTCTATTTTCTGATCACAATTTTATTTTTTGCATGAAAATTTTTATTTTTGTATATATACTCATTGATTCTTATTAAATCTCTATTGCTTCTCACAATTTGTGTCCTCCTCCATTTAGTATAAAGTTTTCCTATGTAAACAATCATATCATCTTTATAAAGTGAAACTTTTCTTCTTTTTGTTCTTGTTCTTTTTCTTGTTCCTCTTTTTCTGTTCATTATTGCTGTTATTGTTCTTCTTCTTCCTCCTCTTTCTCGTCCTCTTTTTTCTAGTTCCAACTTAAAATCATCATGATCCTTATAGCTCTTATTTTGAAAGGATGCTTGATATTATTTCTATTGTCCTAATTGTTTGGAGACTTCTTCTGTGTCCTCACATGAGATCTATACTTGAGAATGATTGAGTGCTGGAGAAGTTGTATAATCTAATTTCAGGGGATATAAGATCCTAGGTATGTATGTTAAACTCATCTCTTTTAAAATTACTTTGTCTGTGCTGATTCCTTATTGATTCTATGTCTGGTTGAAAAACCCAGGGACTAGGTGTGATACTAAAATAATCTATTTTTGTGATTTTGACCATAATTTCCTTCCGGCCTGCTAGTAGTTGTTTTACTTATTTTTATGATCCTTCATTTGGTGCCTGTACATTTATTTATTTTTTTTTATTTTTTTTAATTTATTTATTTTTAATTAGAGAATCACCGTGAGGGTACAGTTACAGATTTATACACTTTTGTGCTTATACTTCCCTCATACAAAGTTTGGAACCCATCCCTTCACCAGTGCCCATTCTCCACCACCCGTAAACCCAGTGTCCCTCCCACCCTCCCCAATCCCATCTCCCCCCCACCCCACCCTGCCACTGTGGCAAGGCATTCCCTTCTGTTTTCTCTCTCTAATTAGCTGTTGTGGTTTGCAATAAAGGTGTTGAGTGGCCGCTGTGCTCAGTCTCTAGCCCTCATTCAGCCCGCAACTCCCTTCCCCCACATGGCCTTCGACTACAATGTAGTTGGTGATCGCTTCTCTGAGTTGACCTTTCCCCGGAACGTGAGGCCAGCCTCGAAGCCATGGAGTCAACCTCCTGGTACTTATTTCTACAGTTCTTGGGTGTTAGTCTCCCACTCTGTTATTCTATATACCATAGATGAGTGCAATCTTTCTATGTCTGTCTCTCTCTTTCTGACTCATTTCACTCAGCATGAAACTTTTCATGCCCATCCACTTGACTACAAAATTCTTGACCTCCTTTTTTCTAACAGCTGCATAGTATTCCATTGTATAGATGTACCAAAGTTTCCTCAACCAGTCATCCGTTCTGGGGCATTCGGGTTTTTTCCAGATTCTGGCTATTGTAAACAGTGCTGCGATGAACATACATGTGCAGATGTTGTTTCGATTGTACTTTTTTGCATCTCTGGGATATATTCCCAGCAGTGGTATTGCTGGGTCAAATGGGAATTCAATATCTAATTTTTTGAGAGTCGTCCAAATTGTTTTCCAGAAGGGCTGAACCAGTCGGCATTCCCACCAGCAGTGAAGAAGGGTCCCTTTCTCCCCACATCCTCTCCAACAGCGGTTGCTTTTGTTCTTTTGGATGTGTGCTAGTCTCTGTGGTGTGAGGTGGTATCTCAAAGTTGTTTTGATCTGCATCTCTCTGATGATTAGTGATGCAGAACACTTTTTCATGTGCCTTTTGGCCATTCGTATTTCTTCCTTGGTAAAGTTTCTGTTCATTTCTTCGCCCCATTTTTTGATGGGGTTGGATGTTTTCTTCTTGTAGAGTTCAACCAGTGCTTTATATACCATTGATATCAACCCCTTATCTGATGGGTTTTGTGTAAATATCCTTTCCCATTCTGTGGATAGTCTTTGTATTCTGGTCACTGTATCTCTTGCGGTGCAGAAGCTTTTTAGTTTAATGTAGTCCCATTTGTTGATCTCTGTTTTTACTAGATTGCTTAGTTCCGTGTCACCTTTGAAGATACCTTTATCTTCAATATCGTGGAGGGTTTCGCCGACCTTGTCTTCAATGTACCTTAGGTTTGTGGTCTAATGTTGAGGTCTTTAATCCATTTTGATCTGACTTTTGTGCATGGTGTCAGGTCAAGGTCTAAACCCATTTTTTTGCATGTGGTTGTCCAGTTGTGCCATGGTGCCTGTACATTTATAAGGGTTATAAATCTTGGTACATAGATACTTTGATAATTATATAAATCGATCTTTTATTAACATTTTATATAAAGTCTATCTTGTCTGATGTAAGAATTATTCCCTCTTCAAATTTAGCTTAATGTTTGCCTGTAAAAATGATTTCTAGCATATTGCTTTGAGTCCGTTTGTCGTGATCATTCAAATGAAATTCTTGTAAGCAATGAAAAGTAAGGTTCAAGTGATCTTTTAGCCATTCTTGACTTTGGATTGGTGATTTCAGGCCATTGATCTGAATTATAGAAATGGATCTATTTGATACCATCCTTTTTTAAATTTAAATTTATTTATTTTTAAATTTATTTATTTTTAATTAGTGAATCACCGTGAGGGTACAGTTACAGATGTATACACTTTTGTGCTTATGCTTCCTTCATACAAAGTTCAGGAACCCATCCCTTCACCAGTGCCCATACTCCACCACCAGTAAACCCAGCATCCCTCCTACCCTCCCCAATCCCATCTCCCCCCACCCTACCCTGCCACTGTGGCAGGGCATTCCCTTCTGTTCTATCTCTCTAATTAGCTGTTGTATTTTGCAATAAAGGTGTTGAGTGGCCACTGTGCTCAGTCTCTAACCCTCATTCAGCCCGCAATTCCCTTCCCCCACATGGCCTTCGACTGCATTAAAGTTGGTAATCCCTTCTCTGAGTTGCCCTTTCCCCAGAATGTGAGGCCAGCCTCCAAGCCATGGAGTCAACCTCCTGGTACTTATTTCTACAATTCTTGGGTGTTAGTCTCCCACTCTGTTATTCTATATACCATAGATGTGTGCAATCTTTCTATGTCTGTCTCTCTCTTTCTGACTCATTTCACTCAGCATGAAACTTTTCATGCCGATCCACTTAAATACAAAATTCATGACCTCCTTTTTTCTAACAGCTGCATAGTATTCCATTGTATAGATGTACCAAAGTTTCCTCAACCAGTCATCCGTTCTGGGGCATTCGGGTTTTTTCCAGATTCTGGCTATTGTAAACAGTGCTGCGATGAACATACATGTGCAGATGTCGTTTTGATTATACTTTTTTGCCTCTCAGGGATATATTCCCAGCAGTGGTATTGCTGGGTCAAATGGGAGCTCAATATCTAATTTTTTGAGAATCGTCCATATTGTTTTCCAGAAGGGCTGAACCAGTCGGCATTCCCACCAGCAGTGTAGGAGGGTCCCTTTCTCCCCACATCCTCTCCAACAGCGGTTGCTTTTGTTCTTTTGGATGTGTGCTAGTCTCTGTGGTGTGAGGTGGTATCTCATTTTTGTTTTGATCTGCATCTCTCTGATGATTAGTGATGTAGAGCACTTTTTCATGTGCCTTTTGGCCATTTGTATTTCTTCCTTGGTAAAGTTTCTGTTCATTTCTTCGCCCCATTTTTTGATGGGGTTGGATGTTTTCTTCTTGTAGAGTTCAACCAGTGCTCTATATATCATTGATATTAACCCCTTATCTGATGGGTATTGTATAAATATCCTTTCCCATTCTGTGGATAGTCTTTGTATTCTGGTCACTGTATCTTTTGCGGTGCAGAAGCTTTTTAGTTTAATGTAGTCCCATTTGTTGATCTCTGTTTTTACTTGATTGCTTAGTTCCGTGTCACCTTTGAAGATATCTTTATCTTCAATATCGTGGAGGGTTTCGCCGACCTTGTCTTCAATGTACCTTATGGTTTGTGGTCTAATGTTGAGGTCTTTAATCCATTTTGATCTGACTTTTGTGCATGGTGTCAGGTCACGGTCTAAGCCGATTTTTTTGCATGTGGTTGTCCAGTCGTGCAAGCACCATTTGTTAAAGAGACTTTCCTTGCTCCACTTCACATCTCTTGCTCCCTTATCGAAGATTAGATGATCATACATTTGGGGTTGTGTTTAGGGATATTCCACCCTGTTCCATTAGTCTACGGCTCTGCTTTTGTTCCAGTACCATGTTGTTTTAATTGTTACTGCTTTCTAGTAAAGTTTGAGGTTGGGGAGGGTGATGCCTCCCATCATCTTTTCCCCAAGAATTGTTTTAGTTATCCTTGGATGTTTGTTGTTCCATATGAATTTTAAGATTGCTTGATCCATTTCTTTGAATAATGTCATGGGTATCCTTATAATGATCGCGTTGAATCTATATAATCCTTTGGGGAGTATTGCCATTTTGACAACATTGGTTCTCCCTATCCACGAGCAGGGTTTATGTTTCCATTTCCTCATGTCTTCTTTGATTTCATGGAGTAGCGTTTTGTAGTTTTCTTTGTAGAGGTCTTTTACTTCCTTGGTTAAGCTGATTCCGAGGTACTTGATTTTCTGGGGCATGATTGTGAATGGGATTGCTTTTTTCATGACCCTTTCTTCTGCCTCATTGTTTTCATATATGAAGGCCATGGATTTTTGGGTATTGATTTTGTAGCCTGCAACTTTACTGTGTAAATCTATTGTTTCTAAGAGTTTCTTAGTAGAGGCTTTAGGCTTCTCTAGATATAGTATCATATCGTCTGCAAATAGTGAGAGTTTGATTTCTTCCTTTCCTATCTGGATGCCCTTAATCTCTTTTTCTTGTCTAATAGCTATCGCAGGTACTTCCAGTACTATATTGAAGAGGAGTGGTGAGAGTGGGCATCCTTGTCTTGTGCCTGATCTGAGAAGAAAGGCCTTTAGTTTTTCCCCGTTGAGGATAATGCTTGCCGTAGGCTTGTGATAGATGGCTTCGACTATCTTGAGGAAAGTTCCTCCAAACCCCATTTTGGCGAGGGTTTTCATCATGAAAGGATGTTGGATCTTGTCAAATGCTTTCTCTACATCTATTGATATGATCATATGATACCATCCTTTTGGATGGGGTCTGGATAGTTCTATGATCAACCTTTTTAAAATTAAAAATTTGTATCACTAGCTTAATTACCATGAACTTCTTTAAATATTGTTCATCAGTAGAGTTTTGTATTATATCATCCAATTTGAATGATAACCTAGTAGGATGAAGTATTCATGTCTTATTTGGTTTATTATTTCATTTAGTGTGTTGGACATTTCATATTATTCCCTTCTAACCTGTGAGCCTTCTTCTGAAAAATTTATGATTTTTATATGGGCTCCTGTATAGATAATTTTTGGTTTGCTATCAGTGTTCTCAGGACAATATCCTTATCCTTGGTTTTTGGTATTTAATTAATTTGGTGGTCTGATGATAGTGGAGGGGCACTAATACTGAAGACAACAAGCATGAATATAAATACAATTATAGCCATGCTATCTCAATAAATATTTTAAAACATTTTAAATTAAATTAAGGAGTCATTTGAATATACAACGAATTTTTGTCAAAAAAATTTTTATTTCACAGTCCACATATTTACAAAGGACTATGTTTAACCTCTTTTTGCAAGTTTGATTTACTTTAAAATTAATTTTTATTTCATCTATATAGTCATAATTACCACATAAAATTTATCGCTTAATATTAATATATTTATAAAATGAAATTTTATAAATTATTTTGTGTACATATGTATGTATATTACTGGTGACTTCTGTGGAACTTGGGTCTTTCCCAGAGCATACAACTTTACACACAGCAAGGGGTGTGTACACCATTCAGAGTAGTCAAAGTTATATTCAATGGCCAAACCAAATAAAAAAAAATTCCCCAAAAACAATGTCTAAAGAATGAATACTTTGAAGTAGAACAAATAAACTATCCATATTCCTGAGGGGATTTCACATATTTCATAGACTTCAGAGGGAAGGACATTGCTGCAAGCATCTTGGCATGTCTCATTTAGCATCCTAAATCTCTTTTTAGGGTTCTAGTTTATAAAACTGAAATAGAGCTAAATATTTTTGTTTTGTTTGGGGACTACACCTGCCTGTTCTTGGGGATTATTCCTACCTCTACATGCAGGTTTCACTCCTTGCCAGGCTCCAGGGACCATATACAGGACTGGGATCAAACCTGGGTTGGGCCCATGTCCTCATCTGCTGTACTATGGCACAGGCACCCAGAACTAAATACTTTTTAGCGTGTCAAGATGTCTTCCAAACTGGTTTGACTTGATTCTTTCCAGTACAAACTGTATCATCTCTCTCCTTAAAGGTTGGTACTCGTGGTAATTTTGCAAAACTGCAAATCATTAAGCACACAGAACACACCGTCACACTGTCACACAGTGGTAGTCCTGTTAAAATAAGTACACACAACACATTGTTTCTCAAGGTGACTGGTTAGTTGCTCAGATCCTTGAGTCGTATGGGTGGACAATACTGAGCACAACAACTAAATTCATCTCTTGCTTCCACCAAGGTGCTATATCCCAATATTGCTGAAAGAAATGGAAAAAAGGACAATGGAAAGAAATAACCTTTAAGAATGTGAGTCATTTTGACAATGCTAATTCTTCCTATCCATGAGCAGGAAATATGTTTCGATTTCTTCCTGTCATCTTTTACTTCGTGGAGTAGCGTTTTGTAGTTTTCTTTGTAGAGATCCTTTACCTCCTTAGTTAGGCTGATTCTGAAATATTTGATTTTCTGGGGCGTGATTGTGAATGGGAAGAATTAACATGGTCAAAATGGTAATACTCCTCGAAGCACTATATAGATTCGATGCGATCCCTATAAGGATAGCCATGAAAATCTTCAAAGAAATGAATCAAACACTCCTGAAATTCATATGGAACAATAAATGCCCACGATTAGCTAAAGCAATTCTTGGGAAAAAGACGATGGGAGGCATTACCCTCCCCAACCACAAACTCTACTACAAAGCAGTAATAACTAAAACAGCATGGTACTAGAACAAAGTCAGAGCCGCAGGCCAATGGAACAAGGTGGAATATCCCTACACACAACCCCAAATGTATGAACATCTGATCTTTAATAATGGAGCAAGAAATGTGAACTGGAGCAAAGAAAGCCTCTTTAACAAGTGGTGGTGCTGGCATAACTAGACAACCACATGTAAAAAAATGGGTTTAGACCTCGACCTAAAACCTTGCACAAAAATCAGATCAAAATGGATTAAGGAACTCAACATCAAACCAGAATCCATAAGGTACATTGAAGACAAAGTTGACAAAACCCTCCACAACATTGAAGTTAATGGTATATTCAAAGATGACAAGCCACTGACCAACCAAGTTGAAACAGAGACAAACAAATGGGACTATATTAAACTAAGAAGCTTCTGCACCTCAAAAGATAGGGTGACCAATATGCAAAGACAATTTACAGAATGGGAAAGAATATTCACCCAATATCTATCTGATAAGCGATTGATATCAAGGATGTACAAGGCACTGGTTGGAATCTGCAAGAAGAAAACATCCAACCCCATCAAAAAATGGGGCAATGAAATTAACAGAAAATTTCCCAAGGAATAAATACGAATGGAAAAAGATACATGAAAAAATGCTCTTCATTACTGATCATAAGAGAGATGCAGATGCAGATCAAAACAATTATGAGATACCACCTCACACCACAGAGACTGGCACACATCCAAAAGAACAAAAGCAACCGCTGTTGGAGAGGATGTGGGTAGAAAGGGACCCTCCTACACTGCTGGTGGGAATGCCGATTGGTTCAGCCCTTTTGGAAAACAGTATGGATGCTTCTCAAAAAATTAGATATTGAGCTCCCATTTGACCCAGCAATACCACTCCTGGGAAAATATCCCAGAGAGGCAAAAAAGTATAGTTGAAATGATATCTGCACTCGAATGTTCATTGCATCACTGTTTATAATAGCCAGAATCTGGAAAAAACCTGAGTGTTTGAGAACAGATGAGTATTAAAGAAACTTTGGTACATCTACACAATGGAATGCTATGCAGCTATTAGAAAATATGAAGTAATGAACTTCTCTTATAAGTGGATCAACATGGAAAATATCATGCTAAGTGAAATGAGTCAGAAAGAGAGAGACAGACATAGAAAGATTGCACTCATCTGTGGAGTATAAAGTAACAAAATGGGAGACTAACACCCAAGAATAGTAGAGATAAGTACCAGGATGTTGGCTCCAAGGCTTGGAAGCTGCTCTCACATGCTAGAAGAAGGGGTAGCTCAGATAGAGAAGGGAACACCAGATAAAGTGTGGTTCAAAGACCCACTGGGGATGGGAGATTGGCACTGAAAATAGACTATAAACAAAACACGATGGCCACTCAGTACCTGTATTGAAAACCACAACACCCAAAAGGAGAGAGAGAACAAGAGAACACACACTGCCACAGAGGTGTGTTGAGGTGGGGGGAGAGGATGGGGGGCAGGATAGATACTGGGATCATCAGTGGTGGAGAATGGGCACTGGTGGGGGGATGGGTACTTGAGCATTGTATGACTGAAACACAAACACAAAAAGTTGTAAGTCTGTAAAATATTTAAAAACAAGAATGTAGGTCAAATATTGCTCATGTAACTTTGGCCCATATCTCATTTCTTTTAAATTTTTGACAAGGGGTAATTTCAGAGAAAAAGAAGATAATATGATTTGATTAGTTTGTGTCCAGGTAAGAATTGAGGCGTTCTATTTTTAAAATTTAAACTACAAATTACATATGGAGCACAAAGGTTTTGGAAAAATAATGAAATTCAGTAATTGCTTATGTTAAAAGCACAAACATCAGTAAAAGCATAACTATATTAACTTAAATGTATAATAATTAAAAACAATTTAAATATATCTGGCCTCTGACACCTCTGCAGGTTCATATTCACACCTTGGTCTCTCTGCTTGCTTTCATTCTTAAGTTGCAATAATATTATGGCTCACACCCAAGGCCTTTATGAAAGGGAAAGTAAATTCCTTCCCTTCATCCTAGGTCCCAGCAGTCTTAAATTCCTTCCCTTTATCCTAGGTCCCAGCAGTCTTTGTGTTCTAATTCTGCAGTCTCTGAAAACCCACATCCAAATCTCAGACCCTCTGCTTGTTAATTCATTCTATCACGCTGTCCATCTACCCCATTGAAAAGGCCTCACAGGCAATGGCAGTAATAAGAAACAATAGAGCCTTAAATTGCAGTGAGAGGAGATGCCAAGATGGTACTGAAAGTAGAGGTGCATAATCCACACTGAACTTCAATAAAGCAGAAGAAAGTGTGTAGGTGAAAATGAGAAAACTGCAGGCAGAAGTGATATTACTGAAGCCTCTGAGAGGTGTCATATACAAAATGAAAGACCTCAGCAGCAGACTAACAAAAACTGAGGAAAGAATTTGTGAGCCTTAACTTGAGATGCAGGAAATCTCTAGAAAACATTGAAATATGAGGGAGTGATCTGAAAAGACATGAAACCCGAGAGTTATTAGACGAGTTCAAGAGGAACAATATGAGAATTATTGGGATGGTTGAAGAATAGAAATACAAATTTGAGGAAAATTCAATAGTCAAATAAAGCATAGATATGAACTTCCCAGAGTTGAAGAGTGCATGCACTAATGTTCTAAGACCCAAAGTGTGCCAGCCAAAATAGACTCAAATAGAAACTCTGACATACATTGCAATCAGAGAAACAAAAATCAGAAAACAGTGATAGAATATTGACAGCAGCACGTTCAAAGAAGGAACTTATATATAAAGGACCTCCCATTGGCTGCATAGCATATCTGTCAAATGAGATTCTACAGGTCAGATGAGAATGATGGAATAAAGGGAAAAAAATCAATGAGAGGAACCACTCCTGGGGATGCTCAGGGGACCATATGGGATGCTGGGAATCTAACCCGGGTGAGCTGCATGCAAGGCAAATGCCCTACCTGCTGTGCTATCACTCCAGCCCCTGCATTTCTTCTTTAAGAAAGTTTCTATTCACTTCTTCTCCCCATTTTTTGATGGGATTGGGTGTTTATATCTTGTAAAGTTCTACCAATAACTTATATATATCAGATTTTAACCCCTTATTTCCCTTTTCTGATATTGGTATTAGTATTGGTGAATAATTTTTCCCATCCTGTGCGTTGTCTCTGTATCCTGGTCACCATTTCTTTTGAGATGCAGAAGCTTCTTAGTTTAATGTGGTCCCAATTGCTTGTTCAGTGCTATTTTATATTTAAAAATGGCTTTAGCTTCTATATCATGGAGAGATCTGCTGATGTTTTCCTCTATGTACCTTATGAATTCGGATCTGATATTGAGGTCTTTTAATAAATTTTGATCTGACATTTGTGACTAATGTTGGAGATGGTCAGCGTTTATTTTTTGCATGGAGCTGTCCAGTTTTCCCAGCACCACTTGTTGAAGAGGCTTCTCTTGCACCACTTCATATTTCTTGCTCCTTTATCAAAGATTAAGTGATCACATATTTGACGGTCTATGTCAGAATATTCAACTCTGTTCCACTGATCTGTGGATCTCTATTACAATGTCATACTGTTTTAATTCCTACAGCTTTGTAGTACAGTTTGAAGTTGGGGAAGGTGATGTCTCTAGTCTTTCCCCCCCCCCACAAAGATTGCTTTAGTTATTTGTAGATGTTTAGTGTTCCATATGAATTTCAGGAGTGTTCTATCAATTTCTTTGAAAAATGTCATGGGCATCCTTAGAGGGACCACACTGAATCTGTATTATGGTTTGGTGAGTATTGCCATTTTGACAGTGTTAATCTCCCCAACCCATGGGCAGGGGGTGAGTCTCCATTTCTTTGTGTCCTCTTTTAGTTCTTGAAGTAGTGTTTTGCAGCTTTCTTTGTACAGGCCATTCACCTCTTTAGTTAAGCTGATTCAAGTGTACTTGATTTTCTAAGGCCCACTATCATCACTTCTATTCAATATACTACTGAAAGTTCCTGCCATACCAGGCAAGAAAAAGATATCAAGGGCATCCAGATAGGAAAGGACAAATGCAAGTTACTACTATTTGCTAATGACATAATACTATACTTGGAAAATTGTAAGAGTAAAAAAAGCTCCACGAATCAACAGGTTGGTATAGTAAAGTTGCAGATTACAAAATCAATATCCCAAAGTCGATGGCTTTCCTACATACAAATAATGAAAGAGAAGAAGTTATTTAAAAAGACAATCCCTTCCACAATTGTTTAAAGGGGAACATCAGCCAGGCAATCTCCTCTGCGACCCCATGCTCACACTAGGTACATGGCAACCTCTCTTTTACTCTCTCCTATTTCTGGGTAGATGGCAGGAAAAGTAGAAGTTCTTACCAACCTGCAAGTATCTGGAGAATTAAGGAAAGCCAGAGGGATCAAGATTATGAGCACCAACAAACTTTTTTAAATTTTTTAAATTTAAATTTAAATTTTTATTATTTTTTAATTTTAATTTTTATTATTTTTATTATTTTTTTGTAGTCAGGCTGCCTTTAATGGACGAGACACAGATGGGGAGGCGGGGCCCTGCAGGCTGTCCCCCGTAGGGGCCCGCGGCGGCTCTGCAGCCTCACATGTTGGTGCTCATCCGGGACTGGCTGTTGGCCAGAGTCAGCTCCCCCTGGCTCCCTTCGCTGGGCGGGGACTTCACGTGCACCTGGTTCCGCAGGACCGCCGCGCGCAGGATCATGGCCTTGGCACGGCGCTGGAACTCCTTGCCCATGAGCAGAGCATCAACGACAGACAGTAGGGACTTACGAAGAGCACCAGGCATCAGAAGACATTGGGTTCATGGACAATGAGGAAAAGATTAGTAGAGGAACTGGAGATATCGATAGAATCAGTGAGAGACCAGTGACAGCCAAGAGTCAGGTACAGAACATCATGTAATGACAGAATCAATGAGAAATCAATGTGAGACCTGGACATAGGACTTTTGGGGACCCAGAACTACCTTCCTTTTGGGGTGCTCTCTTATTTTATTGAATCACCCTGAGATACAATTACAAAGCTTTTCTGTGTTTCAGTCTTACAATGATCGAACACCTATCCCTCTACCACATTTTCCACCATTAATATTCTCATTATCGCCCCCCTCCAGCCCAGCCCTCCCCCTGCCTCTACCACAGACAATTTCCACCATACTCTCTTTCTACTTTGGGGTATTATAGTTTTCAATATGGATACTGAAGGCTTTCATGTTTGGTACACTATCTACTTTCAGCACACATCTCCCATCCTGAACGATCCCTTCAAACATCATTGACTTAGTGATTCCTTCTTTATTCCAGTTGCCTTCTCCCCCAGGTCATGAGGCAGGCTTCCAGCTATGGAGCAATATTCCTGGCCCTTGTGTTTACTGTCCTTAGGTGTCAGTCTCATATTATGTTATTTTATATTTCACAAATGAGTGCAGTATTTCTATGTCTATCCCACTCTAATTTCACTTAGTGTGATACTCTCCATGACCATCCACTTATAAGCAATTTTCATGACTTCCTCTCTCCTAACAGCTGCTTAGTATTCCATTATGTAGATATACCAAAGTTTTTTTAACCAGTCATCTGTTCTTGGGAACTTGTGTTGTTTTCAGATTCTGGCTATTCTGAACAATGCTGCAATGAACATACAAGTTCAGATGGCATATCTACTGTGCTTTTTTGCAACCTTGGGATATATTCCCATATTGCAGGATCATATGGAAGCTCATTTCTAGTTTATGAAGAAATGCCCATATTGTTTTCCAAAAATGCTGGACCAGTCAGCATTCCAACCAACAATGAAAGAGTGCCCCTTTCTCCCCATATCTGAACCAACACTGGTTGTTCTTTTTCTTTTGGATGTGTGCCAGTCTCTGTGGTGTGAGATGATATTTCATTGTTGTTTTTATCTGCATCTCCCTGATAATTAGCTATGCAGAGCATTTTTATGTGCCTTTTAGGCACATTTCTTCTCCTCATGTTTTGATGGGGTTGCGTTTCTTTTTCTCATACAATTCTATTGGTGTGTCTTGTATATCCAGGATATTAACCCCTTATCTGACAGGTATAGGGTAAGTAATTTTTCCCATTCTATGGGGTTTATTTGTAGTTTGGTCATTGTTTTTTTTTGAGGTGAAGAAACTTCTTAGTTTAATATAGTCACATTTGTTTATGTTGTTTCCACTTGCTTGGTCAATGGTGTCTCTTCTTTGGAGATGCCTTTAGCTACAATGTCATGGAGAGTTCTGCCTACCTTTTCCTTCATATGGATTTTCACCTTATGGATTCAGGTCTGATATTGAGGTCTTTAATCCACTTTGATCTGACTTTTGAGCTTGGCCTTAGGTTGTACAACATGGCAAGAGAAGCAAGAGCAGATAAGATCTGTCCCTACATATCAGATAAGACCTGTCCTGCATGGCAACCCACTGGGGAGTATATGGGTGCATTTTACAAGCAGCAGATCAGGCCTTGAGTCTCACAAAACCCCAGAAGAATTGTCACATGTGCTTAGAGAGTCATTCAAAACTATAGTATCTAGCCCTAATTGGGATTAGATAGGTGCAAAGCAGAGTTGGAAAGGTGATAGGTTAATAATGCTTAACTTTATGTGATTGAAATATCTTATTAAGATGAGATGATTTATAAAATCTGTATGTATTTGGAAATAAGTTAAATGGCCATCGGCTGTCTCCCGAAGTGGTTTCTCCCATACCTTTTATCCTTCGCACCATGTCTGCCCATACCTATTGCACAACAAGTCTAGGTATGGTGAGGAATAAACTGTTCCCCAACTAGAGGTGAGAGTTCATTTTATGCAGGAAGCTGTCCAGTTTTCCTAGGAACTGGAGCTGAAGAGACTTTCCTTGTTCCACTTCACGTTTCTTGCTCATTTATCAAAGATTAAGTGATCACATATTTGAGTGTCTGTGTCAGGATATTCAGCTCTGTTCCATTGATCTTCAGGTCTATATCTATTATAATGCCAGGCCATTTTAACTACTACTGCTGATTTATAGTACAGTTTGAATTTGGAGAATGTGATGCCACCCAACCTTTGAATTTCTGTAGTTTCTATTGTGATGTCCCCCTTTTTGTTTCTGTTTGTTTATTAGGGTTTTCTCTCTCCTTTTCTTTGTGAATCTTGAGAGAAGTTTATTGATCTTATTTTCTCAAACTACCAGCTTTAGGATTCCTGATCTTTTGGATTTGGGGGGGGGCTTTTATCTCGTTAATTTCTGCTTTAAGTTTTATTATTTCCTTCTTCCAGCTTGGATTAGGCTCTGCTTGTTTGTCATTCTCCAAGATTTTAAGCTGTGAGGTTAAGTTACCTATGTGGGCTCACTCTCCCTTTCTGAAGAATGCTTGCAGAACTATAAATATTCCTCTTAACACAGCTTTTGCTGTGCCCCATAAGTTCTGGTATCTTGTGTCTTCATTTTCACTTGTTTCCAGGAATCTTTTGATTTCCTTTCTAAGCCACTCTTTTTTAAAAATTTTACTGAATCACCATGAGATAGTTACAAGTTTTCATGTTTGGTTTACAATCTCACAATTATCTAACACCCATTCCTCCACCAATGCACATTCCCCACCATCAATATACCTGGTATAACCCCTCTTTCCCACCCTCCCCTGCCTCCCTGGCAGACAATATTCCCCATACATTCTCTCTACTTTTGGGCACTATTGCAACACAGACACTGAGAGGTCATCATGTTTGCTTAATTATCTACTTTCAGCATGCATCTCCCATCCCAAATAGTTCCTTCAGACATCATTTTCTTAGTGATCCCTTCTCTATTCCATCTGTCTTCTCCCCTTCACTCATGAATCAGTCTTCCAGGTATGGGGCAATCCTCCTGGCCCTTGTATCTACTGTCCTTGGGTGTCAGCCTCATGTGATGTTATGCTATACTCCACAAATGAGTGCAGTCCTTCTATGTCTGTCCTTCTTTTTCTGATTCATTTCACTTAGCATAATACTCTCCATGTCTATCCACTTATAAGCAAATTTTGTGACTTCATCTTTTCTAACAGCTGCATATTATTCCATTGTGTAGATGTACCAAAGTTTCTTTAACCAGTCATCTGTTTTAGAGCACTCGGGTTGTTTCCAGATTTTGGCTATTGTGAACAATGCTGCAATGAATATATAGGTACAGATGTCTTTTTAACTGTGCTTTTTTGCATCCTTAGGATATATTCCCAGAAGTGGTATTGTGGGGTCATATGGAAGCTCAATTTCTAGTTTTTGAAGGACTGTCAATATTGTTTACCAGAAAGCCTGGACCAGTCAGCAATCCCAACAGCAGTGAAAGAGTGTCCCTTTTACCCACATCCACGCCAGCATGGTTTCTTTTGTTCTTTTGAATATGTGCCAGTCTCTGTGGTGTGAGATGATATCTCATTGTTGTTTTGATTTACATCTCCCTGATGACTAGCGATGTGGAGCAAATTTCATGTGCCTTTTGGACATTTGCATTTGTTTTTTGAGGAAACTTCTTTTCATTTTTTCTCCCCATTTTTTGATGGGGTTGGAGGTTTTTTCTGTACAATTGTACTAGTGTCTTGTATATCCTGGATATTAATCCCTTATCAGATGGATATTGAGTAAATATTCTTTCCCATTCTGTGGGCTCTTTCTGTATTTTGGTCACTGTTTCTTTTGAGGTGCAAAAGCTTCTTGATTTGATGCAGTCCCATTTGTTTATGTTTGCTTACATTTGCATGGTCAGTGCTATTTCATCCTTAAAGATGTTTTTAGCTTCGCTGTCGTGGAGAGTTCTGCCTACATTTTCCTCTGTGTACCTTATAGATTAATGTCTGATATTGAGGTCTTTAATCCACTTTGATTTGTTTTTTTTGCCAGGCATTAGACAGAAGTCAGAGTTCATTTTTTTTTGTAGGTAGCTATCCATTTTTTTCAGCACCACTTGTTGAAGAGGCTTTCCTTGTTCCACTTCACATTTCTTGCTCCTTTGTCAAAGATTAAGTGGCCATATATTTGGGGGTCTGTGACAGGATATTAAACCTTGTTCCATTGGTCTCTGGTCTGTTTCTAGCCCAATACAATGCTGTTTTAATTACTACTCCTTTGTAGTAGAGTTTGAAGTTGGGGAAGGTGATGTCACCCCTCTTCTTTTCCCCAAGGATTGCTTTAGCTATTAGTGGGTGTTTATTGTGCCATGTGAATTTCAGGTGTGTTTTGTCAATTTCTTTGAAAAATGTCATGGGTATCCTGATAGGGACCACATTAAATTTGTATAGTGCTTTGGGCAGTATTGCAATTTTCATATGCACCTAATGAGGGACCAGCAAAGCAGTTAAAACCACTACTCATAGACTCAAAGAAAGACATCGATAGAAACACAATACTTGTGGGAGACTTCAACATGGCTTCATCACCTCTTCATAGATCAAACTCAAGCTTAGAAAGGACATACTTCATCTGAGGGAAGAAATGGAAGAAAGGGACTTAGTAGATATATACAGGACACTTCATCCTCATAAAGCTGAATACATATTCTAAAGTGTGCATGGAAAATTCTCCAAGATAGACCACATGCTGAGCCACAAAACATACCTCCATAAAATCAAGAAGACAGAGATTGTATCAACGATTTTCTCAGATCATGATGTGCTGAAATTAGAAGTAAATCACACACACAAACAGAAAACGAAATCAATCCCCTGGAAATTAAATAGCTCACTATTGAACAATGAGTGGCTTAGAAAGGAAATCAAAGAGGAAATCAAAAGATTCCTGGAAACGAACGAAAATGAGGACATGAGTTACCAAATTTATGGGACACAGCAAAAGCTGTGTTAAGATGAAAGTTTATAGCTCTAAGCCACTCTGTTCAGTAGTGAGTTGTTAAATTTCCAGGTGTTTGATTTGATTTTCTGTTTGTGTGTGTGATTCACTTCTATTTTCAGGGCATCATGGCTTGAGAAGATCATTGATACAATCCCTATTTTTATTAATTTTATGAATGTATGTTTTGGACCCAGCATGTGGTCTATCTTGGAGAATGTCCCACGCACACTTGAGAAGAATGTATATTCATACTTTTGAGGATGAAGTGCCCTTTATATATCTACTAAGCCCCTTGCTTCCATTTCTTTTCTCAGATAAAGTGTGTTCCTGTTGAATCTGGTTGATCTATTGAGAGGTGGTAAAGCAATTTGTAATCTCCAACTAGTATTGTATTGCTATTGATGTCTTTTTTCAAGTCTATGTGTAGTTGTCTTACAAATTTTGCTGGTCCCTTATTAGGTACATACGCATTAGAAGTGTAATTTTTTCTGATGTACAGATACCTTGATCAATAAAAAATGACCTTCACTGTCTCTTATGACATTCTTCAGTTTGAAATCAATGTGGTCTCATATCAGAATGGTCACCTGGCTTTTTTTGAGGGAGTGTTTTTCCTGTAGATTGTTCTCCAGCCTTTGATTTAGAATCTCTTTTCTCTGACTATTCAGATGTGTTTTAAGTAGGCAGTAGAATGTTGACTTCAATTTTCTGACCTATCTTGACAGTCTGTTTTTAATTTGGTATGTTTAGCTCATTAATATTGAGAGATCATTATTATTTTTTTCCTATCTTTCCGCCGAAGTTTGGTGTATTTGAGGGACTTGTCTTGTCTCAGTGTAAACCGTTTAGTTGTAACTATAGTTTTGAGTCTATGAAATTCCTGAGTTGTTGTTTTTCTGTTAAACTGTGTTGTTACTTCTGCTATGATGAGAGTCTAGCTGGGTAAAGTATTTTTGTTGAAGCATTTATTTCATTGAGTTTTTTCACTATATCTCACCACTGTCTTCAGGACCTGAGGGTTTCCATCAGATAAGTCAGCTGTAAAACTTAAGGTTGCTCCTTTATAGGCATTTTTCTTCTTTGATCTCGCTGCTTTGAGAATTTTTTCTCTGTCTATGGTTTTTATCATTCTGATAAGAATGTGTCTTGGAATATATTTATTTGGATTTCTGTAAGCTGGTATCCTTCAGGCCTCCTGAATCTGGTTGCATGTGCTCTTCAGCTCTGGGAACGTCTTAGCAATGATGTCTGACAGTTTCTTCATCAGGGTTTTCTTCCGGTCTCTCTGGGCCTCCAATGGCTCTTATGTTATTCCTCTTGGCTTCATCCTTATTTTCTCTTGACATCTGTTCATTTTTTGGCTCTTTTCTATTTTCTACTGTTGTCTGAGATTCTCTGCACCTCATCTTGGAGCTCACTGATTCTGTCCTCAGCAGCTTTTACTCTGCTGCTGAGGTCTTATGCTGAGTTTTTCAATTCACCTACTAGGTTTTTCAGATCTATCATTTGTTTGTAACTTTGTATTTTCCAAATTTCTGCTCTAAAATCCTCTTGCATTTTATTTGCAGTGTATTCAATTATTTCTTTTAGCTCCCTTTGCATCCTCAGTAGCTCCCTTCAAAATTTCTTGTCAGAGAAGTTGTCTAGCTCACCATCACTGCTTGGGTCTTCTAGGATAGTTTCTTCACTATCTAAGCTTGGTATCTCCTATGTTGCTTTACCATTGTGACCTGTGCAGTTTAGACTTTCACATTCACTCTTACTATTGTGTTTTTGATGTAATATTAATTGAGGTGGGGCTAATGAATTATTTGGACTAATTTGTTTTTGGTGATTGGGGCTGCTTTAGTGAAAGTTCTACCTGAGTCTAATTTATGGTTCTTATGGAGTGTGGACGTGGAGAATAACTCTGGATGCCACTCTCACTAGGCTGTACCTGGATTGGGGGAGATTGAGCGTGTCCTTGAAAGTTGGGTCCTGGTGACGTGCTCACCTGGGTTCTAGTCCCTCAGAGATCTGAATTTGCAAATTGGCTTTCCCAAGACTGCCTTTTAAAACTGCTAACTTCCTCAGCATATAGAGCTCTACGTGCTAATTTCACATACAAATGTTAAAAGGCCTACCCCAGAATCAGCCAGTTTTGTTGTAACAATATTATTATTCTTATGTTCCATCTACATAAACAATTTGTTAATTACCCAAAAACCCATATTAGGAATTACAGAAATCTAAATCCTGGAATAGTTAGAAATTGCCATATAAATAATCAATTAAAGTCACAAAGTTTTTGAAAAAATAAGAACACTAAACAATTTTGAAGTTAAAATGTAATAAATATATGAAAACAAGTCACAAATCTATGTAAGCTAACAATTCATCAGTTCCTTTTTTTTAGATTACTTATTGGTAGCAAGTATGCTGAGTTTTTGAATATGGAAAACATTTTCTTAGAAACCTCCCTTTGTAAAACTACAGTGCATATTTTGCTCATTTCTAGTATGAACATTTTTCCACATGCAGTTTGGAATGCACCAAATCCATTAATAACTGGCATGTCAGTTGTAGTTTTCTGTGAATCTAGTTTGAAGTAGAAAAGAAGTTAGAGATACCGCCATAGCTTATGTTGTGTCTTGAACTACAACTTCTCACCTTTCCAGAAATGCCTCCCCGCTCCTTTTGCTCTTTTCACAAAATCAAGAATGGAAGCCAACTCCTCATAGACATTACATCAAAGCCTTCCCCAGCTACTTACACATGCCTGTGTGCTGAGTCTACACGTTCCTATGGAATGAGCCTCAATCCCAGGTCGATTGTTCTGTTCGGCTGTCCCATAGCTGTGAGTCACTGACAACAGTGGAATTGAAGTGAGAGTAACTTGCTAAAAAATATGGGGATTTGTGCCATTTGGGGCGATATCTTGAAAGTTTCAGTCTCAGTCAAATGACAAATACAGGTTTTTCAATAGTGCCAGAAAGAACATAACCTTCTTTTATTAATAAAATTGTTAATTAGATGATACAGAGACCTTTGGTTCACACAATAAGCCCCAATTGGTGAACTGAGTGTGTTCTGTTGTTGCCCTCTGGATCTGGGCAGCAAGCAGTGGCAGTCAACTGCTACCTACCACAGCTTGCCTAGGGCTGCAAAAGAAGACAAGAAAGTGATAACAACAGGGCTGCTCCATAGCTTCATTTTTAACCACACTCTAAAAACTGAGTATCTGTCATATGTGGGATATAAATAACCAAACTAAAGGAACAAACAAACCACAACAACTAACTTTTGGGTGGCCCAAAGTGATAATTCAGTGGGTAGGGAATTTGCCTTGCATGCAACCACCAAGTTTCGATCACTGACATTGCCTATGGTCCCTTGAGCCCACTGGGAGTGATCCCTGAATACAGGATTAGGAGTAATTCCTGAGCATTGCCAGGCATACCCTGCTTCCCCCAAAAAATCTTGGTTACCAGAGTACAAGAAAATCACAGGAGAAAGTTGGGCATCAAAATCATAGAAGTAGGCATGAAAATTTTAGCAGTCTGTGCAGTGAGCTAATAAATGTCCCTATAGAGGTATGAATTATAGCTTTACAAAATAATGATAAATCAATAAAGTTTAACTTTAAAATAAATTCTATTTATTTTAAATAAATTAGCTAGATATATAAAATAAACCTTAAAACGAGGGAATGAACTGAAAGTCAGTTTTAAAAAATATACTAACACTATAAAGGATATATCATAATTAGTTTATAAACTACTTTGCAACTAATTAGTTTATAAACTATTTCATAAGCAATTATAATAAATTGCTAGAAACTACACACGTACTTTGATATGGGATAGAATGGAATCTAGTTTCTAGTTAATAGTCAATCCAGACTAATAAAATATGAACCAGAAAAAAACTGAGTATTTTTCTCCCACCCCAAGGACAAAGTTGAGAAAATCACAGACTTTGAGGTTTTATAGACCACAGGAACTCCCACTTTTAGTTCTGCATACATTTTTGACAAATATTAAATGATTAAACCAATGTTATTTCAAGGAATGTGTTTCTGTCTTCAGTGGCTTGGGATGAAAGTATTTTGCCAGGTAGTTCAGGAAATCCTTAGTGTATTAGGGCACTGAAAGAATAAGACTCCAGACAAATAAATTAATGGCTGATAATTTTTGTTTATTGGGGGCCATTTCTGGTTGTGGTCATGGCTTACTCCTGGCTCTGAGCTCAGGGATTCACTTCTGAAGGATTTGGGAGTCTATATGAGATGCTAGGGATCCAAGGCAGGTGGCTGTGTGCAAGGCATTGTATATTGTACTATCTCTCTGTCTCTAATGTTTGCTAATTTTAAGATATTAGTATTTGTGTCATGAGTTAGTGAAATATCAGGATCACGAGGGTATGAGTTAGGGAAATATCCAATGTATATTATTTGGCTTTCAGTTTCCTCCTTCTTGAGTAACATCTATTTACTTTACTTCTGATCCCTGTTTCACACTGAGAGGATGAAGATAAAATGAGGACATGTGTGTGAAGGCTCAAAAGGAAATAGAAAATATGGGTACTGTGACTACTTTTCCAGAAGGAAATCATATGTGTTAAAGCACATGAAGTGAGCTCCATTTAGTTCTCCATTTGGCAGAGTACAGAGCAGGTAGGTCAGGAAACTGGCCCATAGCACATAATTTGTAAGTGGTAATACCAGGATTTCTAAGCATGTGACTCTTCTCAGTGCTGCATCTGAAATATGCCTGGATCAGGCTAAGAAAAATATCAACAAGTGTTTCCTTCTGGTTTGGATAAATAAGTGATCAAACAAATTTACAGGAAGAGGTGCTGCACAGTTGTTAACTGATCTCCAAACTCATTCAAAGCACTCAGAGAAGAGAGGGAAATGCAGAAGTTTCTAAAGACTCTACAGTATTTTGCAAAGAGAGTTTTCATTTTGGGGGACCAAGAGATGGTCGTCAATGGTTCTGACTTTGTTTTTTTAACTGATATTTTATAAGATATATTCCTGATTGACATCAGACAGCACTAATTTTCTTGTCTAAGTATTGCAGCTTTAAAGGCAATTGTAGACATCAGTGTGAATTTATGTTCTTCATTTAGTCTAAAATTACTCTTTTCTCTGCATTGAGGATAGAATACACCTGATTATTGCAAATATTTAATAGGGACAATCTTTAGATTTCTTAGCTAAGGTATTCTGGATTCTTATATTCCTAGCCATGATACTCATACTAGAAGACAAAAAATGATCAGACAGTAGACATTAACAATTACTGATAAGATTTGTATAGTATAAATTGTGCTTGTGAATCATTTTACTAGTGATGTTTGTTGCTCATGAATATTAACATTTCTTGGAAAGAAAAGTGTATATCCAATGCAAAATGCAAGATAACTGAGATCATATTTGAACTCATTAAAAGAATGGTTCACCAAGGTTCCATATACTACCAGTATTAGATGAAGTTGGACTCTGAATCTGTAAAATGAGTGTGCTTGGAAAAATTTTGTTTGGCAATACACATGGCTGCCAGAGTTGTCAGATAATATTAATTGTTTGAAAATCTCTAACAGAAAACTTTTCTATAAAAATTTGCTGGTAGATTGACAAAGTCAGCTTGAAGTATTAGGTAACCAAAAATATGTGGGTCACTAGGATTTCCAATAGGCTCTAAGAGCATCACTTCTTCAAATTATACTTTGAAATTCTAAAAGATGTTTAGAAGGGGTCATTGTGGACATCCAGAATAATTCCCTTGCATGTTATCATTATTAAGTCCCTTGAATTCTAGGATTCAGTCAACTCAGGTTGAATGAAAAATATATAATGAATAATTCAGGAGCTGAAACTGGATTTATTGAGTACAAATACTTTGTTCTTAGTACCCCAAGACAAATGTCCTTTACACTCATTAACTTCTACTTCTGTAGCCCCACCAAGAATATTCTACACATGTACCAAGAGTTTAGTTTACTGGAGTCAGGAGTTAATATAGAGCCTTAAAGCTCTACAAAAGAAGGAGCCAATGGTTATTCATGGTACGAGGTCACCTTAGGTGACATCTGTTACTGCACTGCCTCCCAGATCATCAGTGGTGGCTAAAAAATAATTAAATCAATCTACTCTCAATGCAGCAGATGACCTGCTGGAGTCTGCTCAAGTCTGAGTGGCGTCAAGATTGATGGCACCATTATCAGGGACTCACACAACACTGTTAAACCCTCTCATCAGCCTTTTTCACAGCCACTAGTTGGGGGTTTATATTGGAAATCAAAATGTCTCACTTCACAAGACAGATTTCTCTATGGAAATAGTGTTGTGTCTTTAAAAGGGTTTACTTCTTAATCTAGGTGTGCCTGATGGGGAGGAAATAATTAACAGAAACAGTTTTATCAAGGCTTCAAAAGGAATTAGAAAATGCACTTATACATAGGAGAGTTCAGTTCTTTCCTTTGCTATTTATAATTTAGCAGATCATTGAGAGATAAACAAACATAATTCAAAGAAAAGTCAATCACCACTTCCACTTTTGAATGGCTTTGAGTAAAGACAAAGTTGTAGGACTTAATTAAGTTTAAGACTTACTTTATTTATTTGTAAATGTTATTATTTTATTCTAAGATGCTATGGACCATATGGCTGAGATATAAATTAAAAACTTTGCTGATGCATAAATTTAAAAAAATTTAAGCATTGTTAATTGTATTGTATTTAAGTATAAGTATGTTGATATATACACTTACATGTATACATTTTATATATACTCATATATGCATTTTATATACACATATATATCTTGGAAGGGTTTGTAGGATTTAAGAGACACTGAAAGTTCATTGACAAGGTGGTATGGCTTTGAGGAAATTTCCTCTTATCATACATCTATGTTCGCATGTGTGTTGTATGAATTTAGGGCTTGAGTGAGAACACACAGTGATGAACATTAGAAAAATAAAACGTGAATTCTGGTTCTAGATACCATAATGCGTTAAAAAGCTTAATAACAAATGTAGAGAAAACATACAACTGTAGTTTTGATTTAAATCTGCTCTCAGAGCCTTATCATGCTTGCTGCTCACTCCCTAAGTGCTCCGTGACTGAAGCTCCAGTGCTAAGAGAGCTTAGGTGCCCTGCATCTCCTCAGCCACTGCCATCAGGGCACATGGCATCTGGCAATTAGAATGTGGCATCTGTTAAATAAATTTAGTATTTTAATTGGGAAGAGGAGTGCAAGTCAGAGATTGATGTGTATGTGTGTGTGCTTGTGTGTGGGCAGGGAGGGGGCACTGCCCTATTTTGAGCAGATTTAGGATTCCAAGGACTATAAATTTATGGCCATATGTCATGTTGGCCACTCTACATTAGAAATTACTTCTTTTACTATGTTTATCTTTTCTAAACTTTGCTTCCTCTGATAAGTCAAGTATGTTGTTACAGAATTTCTACATTTTTTTCTTTTCAAAAGAGAATTATCTAAATTGTACCCTCCAACAGCACCGTCAGAAATTTTTGTTTATTTAAATGAGAAAAGAAGGGCTCCTCTCCCCAAATGTCCACTGACCTCCCGTGGCCAGACATTGGAAACCTTTCTCTGCTTCCATCACAACTTCTGCCTCATTCTAACATGTTCTCATGATTTTTGTGTGTGGATTTAGTCACCCTCCCTCCTTAGGACTGCCTGCCACTAGATAGTCAGGACAATGCCTTATTTATCTTTGCATTTCCAGGACAGACTGGAAATTACATGGTAATTCCCTTACCACGTAGGAACCTGAGAAAGCCTGTTAATTTATCTGAAGAAATGAAAATAAAACTAATTGAAGAAGTAGTTGATTATGGTTATGAATGATCTTCATGAGACAATGATGCATATTCTAGATTTCTTGTGGAAATAAGAGTGGGAATAAAAACACTCTCTCAGAGTTTTAGAGATAAAAGCACTGCTATGTCAAACAGATGTTGAAGCCCAAAAGGCAGAACTTGGTTGACAGAGACATCCTTTGTGAGTGTTCCTTCTTGAACATTTAAAAGCTGCTTCTACTCATTTTGTATTGGTGTTTTCTGCCATCTGCTGACTTTTCACCACCACAGGCTTTCTTTATATCTTCTCCAAATCGTGCCCTCCTACTCAGTTTCAATCCAAACTGGTATGCCTGGAGGATAATGTTGGAAGACAATGACATCATCTACACATATCTTAGTCTGTGTTCTCTTTTTATAGCCATGACTTAAAGTATTTCTGGATTGTTCTAAGAATGCAGACATTCAAAACACAGTTTAATGTGTGGGTTGAGATAGCTCGATGGATCGAGCACAGGCTTTGCATGCTGGAAGCCCAGGTTCTATCTCCTGCACTCGGCATCCCCTGACACCTCATCCGGCAGTGATACCCAAAGACAGAGTTTGAAATAGCCTCAGGACAATACCTGCTATGGCCCAAAAACATGCCCTCTCCAACAACAGCAACGAAAAAAAAATTTTTTTTTTAAATTTATTGAATCACCGTGAGATAGTTACAAGCTTTTTTGGTAATGTTTGGGTTACAGTCGCACAATAGACATATGGTGACATTGGAAAGAGAAGGGATATTAAACAAAGTGACAATATCATCACTATATAAAACTGATTATAGATTCCTGAAGAATATCCAAATTTTTCTATATTTTGTGACCAGAAATCTATACCTAGGATTAACAACTAAATTGATTAATTACCAAAATAATAGTTTCTATTACCAAAATAATAAAGGGCATTAAAATACATTAAGCTTTCTATGTCTGACGGACACTGTTTAAAGTGTTGCACTAATGAACACTACAGCCCCATAAGATTGATGGGGACTTAGAGGCTGGCTGGCAACATATCACCTCCTCTACGCACAGAGTCATGGGTTCTCCTTTACTCAGGGAGAAGTAATACTTCACACCATTCCTCATTCATCCTCCTTAAGCCTCACCACTCCACTGTGTTGTACATACATGCCCCATATGCAATTGTACCTCCCTGTAATGGAAGGGAAGGAAATTGAAAAGTTATATCTCTGAAAAAACAGAAGCTCCTGAGTTCAGTCTGAGAAAGGCACATTGTTACTGTGCTTTTGTGATGGAAGATTTACTGACATTAATTGTATAACGGTAATTAAAAAAACACTAGTACTGGATGTATACATCATGTATACTATTTGAAAACTGCACTGTAGCACTGTTGTCCAGTTGTTCATTGATTTGCTCGAGCGGGCACCAGTAACATCTCCATTGTGAGACTTGTTGTTAATATTTTTGGCATATCCAATACACCACGCATAGCTTGCCAAGCTCTGCCGTGCAAGTGGGATACTCTCTGTAGCTTGCCAGGCTCTCCGAGAGGGACAGAGAAATAGAACCCAGGTTGCCGCGTGCAAGGCAAGCACTCTATCCGCTGTGCTATCATTCCAGTCCACTTGATAACTATGTTCTCTAATATATATAACATGTATATGTTTATAGATGCATGCAACAATTCATAATACATGTATACATATGCTTCTATTAACTCTTTCATAAATGATAAATTGAAAATTTTATAGAATGTGGAATGTCTTCTAAAAAGTGCCTATAGTGAGAAATCCAAACCTATCTCTGACGTGTCCCAAGCACTGTTTTGCAATAGGCAATACATTTGTGTTCACAAATGCTTTAGAAACTCATTTACTGGTGCATGATGGTTACTGAAAACATCATTTAGCAATGAATATTTTTTGGATTTACAAACCAGTAAAACATTGCCATAAGATTAATATTTTTTGTTTAACGGGAGAAAAAATGTGTTTAAAGGGAGAAAATATTTTAATATTAATATTTATAAACATTCTATTTCCCACTTAGCTTTAGTACGCCTGGCTGTCTTCCCCAGGGCCCCTCACAGGGGATGGGCTCCAGCTTCCCTCCCCACCCCGAGCAGAGGTCCCAGTGGCCGAAGACCACCAGAACCTAGCTAAAGCCATGCTCAAGGCCCTTCTCCACATGATCGGACAGGCCTCATGCATGAAGGTACTGGCAGAGGAACCCAGGTGTGTGTAATCCCATCAACAGCCAACATCCAGAAACACTTAAAAGCAAGCTCCCAGACAACTTTATTTATTATTTATTCCTTATTTTTTGCGTTTTTGACATATATTATTGATTGAAATTCTGTTTTTTTCTTTCTTTTTAAAAATATTTTATTTGTGAATCACCATGAGGTACAGTTATAGAGTTACAAATGTTGGTGCTTGTGTTTCAGTCATAAAATGCTTGAGTACCTCATTCCTCCACCAGTGACCATTATCCACCACTGATGATCCCAGTATCCCTCCCAACCCACCCCACCTTGGTGACAGGGCAATCCTTTTTGTTCTCTCTCTCCTTTTGGGTGTTGTGGTTTGCAATAGAGGTATTGAGTGGCCGTCATGTTCAATCTATATCAAACATATCTCCCATCCTGAGCGAGTCCTCCAACCACACTTTACTTGGTGGTCCCTTCTCTATCTGAGCTGCCTTTTCCCCCAGAATATGAGGCCAGCTTCCAAGCCGTGGAGTAAATCACCTGGTACTTCTCTCTACTATTTTGGGTGTTAGTCTCCCATTCTGTTATTTTATATTCCACAGATAAGTGCAATCTTTCTATGTCTGTGTCTCTTTCTGATTCATTTCACTTAGCATAATACTTTCCATGTTGATCCACTTATATGCAAAGTTCATGACCTCATCTTTTCTAATAGCTGTGTAGTATTCCATTGTGCAAATGTACCAAAGATTCTTTAACCAGTCATCTGTTCTCCGGTACTTGGTTTTTTTCCAGATTCTGGCTATTATAAACAGTGTTGCAATGAACATACAAATGCAGATGTCATTTCGACTATACTTTTTTGCGTCTCCAGGATATATTCCCAGAAGCGGTATTCTAGGTCAAATGAGAGCTCAATTTCTAGTTTATTGAGAAGCATCCATATTGTTTTCTAAAAGGACTGAACGAGTCGGCATTCCCACCAGCAGTGTAGAAGGGTCCCTTTCTCCCCACATCCACACCAACTGTGGTTGCTTTTGCTCTTTTGGATGTGTGCCAGTCTCTGTGGTATGAGATGGTATCTCATAGCTGCTTTTATCTGCATCTCCCTGATGATTAGTGATGAAGAGCATTTTTTCATGTGCCACACTCTTCTGAGAGTCCAGATTGGGGATTTACCTTGGGGAGAGACACCAACAGTGCTCTCCAATGTCCATCCACGCAACTGCCCTAAAGTTGTAACACCCAGTTAGTTCAGACAACTTTAATATTCTCTTCCTTCACAAAAATCTTGACCAACAGATAAAGATGTCAAACTGCCAAATCATCCCAGGTAGATTGATTTTTGGGCTGTAGGTCATGAGGTTTTCTTTGAACATAAGCTGGCAGATTCTCTTCTTCTCCAGAAAGGCCCTGCAGTTGCCAGATACCCTGCTTTCTCTGACAGGTAAGCAGCCAAGCTCCACAACTCCTGAAGCATAATGAAGTCTTGTAAAGTCCTTTCATATTTCATAGTACTAGCAGTACAGAAGGAGCACAGTGAATTTAATGGGAAAGTTGCATGCAAGACCACCAAGCTCAATAAACAGAAAAAATAACACAAAATGCTCAGTCAAACAAATCAACAAATCATCAGATAATGTGAGATATAATAATTATCACAAATTAAATTTGAGCCATCTATTTTCTAATTATTCCATTTGCTATTTTGTTGTAACAAGCCATATGAAGTAAACAAGCAAGTTTTAACAAACAAGTTTGTTTTTGGCATATTAAATACACCATGGGTAGCTTGCCAGGCTCTGCCGTGCAGGCAAGGTATTCTCAGTAGCTTGCTGGACTCTCCAAGAGAGGTGGAGGAATCAAACCCTGGTTGGCAGTGTGCAAGGCAAACGCCCTACCACTGTGCTATCACTCAAGCCCTGTTAGACAATACCAGTTCAATATGTAACATACAGTGTTACTTTAATCTCATATAACTAAATGTTATTTGCTAGTTAATTACCTTAGGTGATCATTTTAAATATAAACACGGGCATATATATTTTGGGGTACTTCGATATATCATCATCATCATCATCATCATCATCATCATCATCATCATCATCATCATCATCATCATCCCATTGATCGTTGAATTTCTTGAATGGTCTTAGTAATATCTCCATTCGTCCAAGCCCTGAGATTTTAGGAGCCTCTCTCTACCTATCCTTCCAAAAATGCCATTCTGGGTCTTTCAGGATCAGAGGAATGAGACCCAGTTTATTACTTGTTTTGGCATATTAATACACCATGGGGACCTTGCCAGGCTCTTACATGTGGGCAGGAAACTCCCAGTAGTTTTTCAGATTCTGCCAGAGGGAGAAGTAGGCTATAAGATATTCTGCAGATGCTTTGCGGCCGCGTGGTTCCAGAAGCTGGCTTTTAAGTGTCTGGATGCTGGCCCTTGACAGGATTACACGGTGCTGGGGGCAGTCCCTGGGTGTGACCGCCTAGCTACTGGGAGATGGGAAATCTGGGCAGAGGAGGCCCAGTCCCGATCTGAGCAGCCTTGGAGGTCTCAGCCCCAGGTTCCACACACCTGGGTTCTTTCAGGCGTGAGGCTCATCCAAACGCGTGGAGAGGGGCCTTGAGCATGGCTGTGGCTAGGCTTCAAAGGTCTTCGGCCACCGGAAGCTCTACTCAGGGTGGGGAGGGAAGCTGGAGCCCATCCCCTCCGAGGAGGCCCCAGGGAAGACAGCTCTCTTCCAGGAGCTGGCTTTTAAGTCTCTGGATGCTGGCCGTTGACTATATCTAAGTCAATGGTCAACTTAGATATATACAATTTAAAATATTATTCTGGAGTCAAAAATAATTTTTATTTATTCATGAAACTTATATTTTGGATTTGACAAGTCTGATTCTTCAACACAAAATGAGACATGTACTTAACATTCATTGTTGAATGTTTGGAAAGCAGAAGTTGCTCAAAAGATGTTTACTACCAGTCATGTTAATGAGACCATGGCAGAAGGTGTTCCTTCCTCAACAAGGTTATCTACTTAAAATGTAAATAGTCACCTGCTAATGTTCTCCCTTTGTGCATGTTTGTGGGTATATGTATCATGTTATCAAACTCTTTTGCTTGGTCTTTTAGAGGAAATAAAGTATGCCACAGAAAAATTACTCCAATTTAGGGAAGTGTTCTATGCTCTAAAATAACAAGCCGCCTTATTTGTACATTGCGACTGGTGGTGAAGCTTTCCATTGCCACACCACAGCAGGGGACACAGTATGGACAAATTATTTACCCAGGGTCAGAGAATGTGTGAAGTAAAGCTGGTGCTGCTGCGACTTACTCAGGCCACCCACAGCCAGAAAAGCATGCTGCAAGCAAATGTAACTTAAGAACCTGAAACAAGCCAAGTAGCATTAAAAACACTTATGGGACTAACGAAATAATTCTGTCCTTTGGTCTATTCCCAATGCTTTCCTGAATCTAGGTGGTCAAAACTCAAATATGGGTATGGGTAGGTGTGAGATCAATGCTACTAACATGCTGGCCAGATATAAAGTTACACAGAGTGTACTCTTCCTTACATTGTGACATGCTGTGACTGGTTGTAATTCTGGTACCAGGAATGGGGACTAGTTTGGTTGAGAAAAAAAGGAGATGAAGAAGAAGTGAAGCTTAGAGGTTTTTACTACTCTGTGTGTTGAATAAAAATAATTTTTCAGTTTACCTTGGCCTCTTGTCTTGTTCTGAGTGGCTATTTTAAAAAATAAATCAATTTGGAATACCAATCTAATGAGAGATGAATAATTGCTAGGTATATTTTACTCTTTTAAGTAAAATTGACCTCAGGCCATTAATCTGAAATATGAAACATAGGTGTGTGTTGCATATTACCAAACTTTTTAAAAATGATTAAAAATTTCTCTATAATGAGTTAAAATAAGGAATTTCAGGAAATAATTTTAGTTATTGTTTTACTGACTTGAGGTTTCTTTGATTTATTCATCTGATTCCCTTTCAATGTAATTATCACTCTCTTTTGAAGAAAATATTTTCATAATTATCAAGAAGTGAGTTGGGGCAGGAATCAGCTTTAACAATAGATAAAAATTACTGGGCACAATTGTGTAAATTTGATTTGATGCCTGCGGATGTTTTTCATGGGGGTAGTTCAGGAAAATAAGCTGATTTGTGTATTTCACTGAAAATGCACAAGATTTTAGAAAATAGACTTTTTGTTAAAATTCATGCTTTGGGGGAGTTACTTGGTCATTTGTTACAGGTATCAAAGAAAAAACTAAATTCTGCCTGTATTTGTGAAGTTTGGCCCATTCAATTGGAAAAAAATCTTAATGATCAAGAAACCATGTGTTTTTACTCAGATATGTTTTATGACATAGCTGTAAAATCTTGTCTCAAATAGACCTACCACAGCCTCACATTGTTTCACAGAGAGGACTAGGGCTCCTAAAATGTTTTGTATTAAATCTAAAAGACTGATGAAAACTAGAGAGCTTCACGCAGGAATTATTTATGACTTATTTATTACTAATAGCAATGTTTTTAACAACGCTATGTGAGCTTAAGTGTTCATTTCACATTTGTAGAAATCACAGCGAGGGGAGTGTGAGGGCAGTTCAAAGTCCATCTCCTGAGCCACTACTAACAACTGTGTTTAAAGATTTCTAACTTGGCACAAACAGAAGATCAGAAAGAGTAAAGGGTGATGTTTTGGCTATCAATCTAAAAGGAGTATTTTCATAACATTTGAAGAGGAAAAGGGGAATATATTGTTGTTTTGACTCAGAGCATGTTCCACTGGGACAATTATTTTAAAGGCAAACCATGAAAGTTGCAGAATTCCTGTCTTAAGGGACAAAGATCTGTAGACCACAACTACCTCAATATATTAAAGTGATAAAGAATTACCTTACAGTCGTGAAACCAAAGGGGTAGTACAGCAAATAGGGTGCTTGCCTTGCATGTAGCAGACCTGAGTTAGATCACCCAGCATCCCATATGGTCTCCTGAACACTGCCGGGAGTGATTCTTGAGTGAAGAACCAGGAGTAATTCCTGAGCATCACTGGTATGTCCTCATATCCAAAAAATTAAAAGAAAAAAATAACAGAAATAACATGCAGTTAAACTACATAGGACAATATAAGATCTACTCTCTGAGTAACTTTAAATATATAACCCAGTATTGCTCATTGTAATCACCAGGCTGTGTATTAAATGCTAGTCTTGTATTTTACTTTTATTATTTTTCCCTTGTCAGGATCCCAAACTGTGGGAATGTCAGAATCACCTGTGCACATGAGATAGGCCTGGGATTTGAACTCTTGGTCAAATAGTTATCAGTCCAATATTAAAATCACTGGAAAATCTTCCAGCAACCCTACCTCAAGCATTTCCTACATAAACAGAAGTTTGTGTCTTTTCACCTTCAGTTTTTTTTTTTAAGATTCCACAAGTGGTATTATACGGTATTCATCTTAGCATATGTTTTTATGAAGCATAGCAATATTTCAACAATTTGGTTAAGGTTTCCTTTCAGTTCTCCATAATTGATTTTAATGAGTTTTAATGAGTTCTCAAAAATGTCCTCAAGGTAAGGGACAAGGATGAATTTTCACAAGTGACCTTAACTTCTGACTTCTTGTTAAACTGGAGATTCATTTAAGCCAAGAGCCCACATTACCTGTCATTAGGAAAACGTCATAAAGGTATTTCCCAGACTGCAGCACCAGTATCACTTTCACCCTACTTAGATACCAAAAATAAACAACTATGGTTAAAAAAAACTATATGCACTTACTCAAAACATTTTGTGATATCCATCAGGGTCTAGTTTATTTCAAGAACTAGTTTATATTATTTCATTGATCATATAACAACCAGATAATATCATTAAGTTAACAGTTAAGGTTTGAAATTGTGTTTTAATTGGAAGTCTTTTTCTTTGACATATTTGAATCCTTTTTGACATATAAAAGTCAATAGAAGTTTGTATGTATAGGTGTTAAGTCAATTGAATAGTAAAAAGATAAATGAAAATCTTGTCCCTAGAGTGAAATATCATGTTATTTATTGGCAGTCAGTTTTTTACTTTTTGTTTCTGGGCCATAGCCTGCTGGGCTCAGGGTTTTCTTCTGTTTCTGTAGTCAGGGAGCACTACTGGTGGGCTTGGAGGATCATGTGGGGTGCTGGGATCAAATCTGGGTTGGTTTGGATCAACAATGTCAAGAATTGGGGCTGGAGCAACAGCACAATGCATAGGGCATTTGTCTTGTACACAGCCAACCCAGGTTCGATCTTCAGTATCCTATATGATCCCCAGAGCCCCACCAGGAATAATTCCTAAGTGCAGAGCCAGGGGTAACCCCTGAGTATCGCCTAGTGTGACCCAAAAAAGAAAAAAAGAATGTCAAGAATAATGTCCCACCAAAAGAGTAAAGTTACACATTGTTATAAGTTGAGTGCATCTTCGCAAATTAATATTTTAGTCTCCATACCAAAATGTGTACCGTTTTTAGTAAATATCTATTAATTAGACTAATAATTAAATAAGGTTGGTAGAATAGGCCCTAATTAAATATGACTGGTATCCTTACAAATTGAAGAACCAACACACACAGAAGGGAGAATATATGAGTATCATATGAAGATCAAGAGAGAAAACCATTATTCACAAGCCAAAGAGAAATCCCTCAAGGGGAACCAGTCTTACTGATACCATGATCTTGGACTTGTAACTCCTAGAACTATGGCAGAATTTTTTTTGTTATTTAAATAACCTAGTGTATAGTGTTATAACAACAATAGCAAACCAATGCATCAATATCAAGCTCATTTTTTATCCTTGGAATTATGTATAAAATATTTTTCTTTACTTTTTCTCAGTAAATTTGTATCTGTGCACATAAATAACAAATTGGATTTTACAAAGAGCAGAGCCTACAATGATTTATCTTAGAAACATATTTGAGGTTGACATTGTGAGCTCCAATCCTTTCTTGTAGTTATCTGCCTTTGAGTATCACAATGCTGTTGTTCATTCAAATTAGAGGCAGAGGGCCAAAGCATGAAGGATAACTGTGAAGAAAGACATGGTACTGTGCAGAGGGCATTTAACATGCTTTAAGAATGTAGGGATCTATTTTAAAGTTCACTAGTATTCCAAGCATATACTTTATTTTCTTGTAAATGAACTAAGTAGATTGGTTGACATGGGCAAATGTGACTTGGCCAAATTAAACTCTTTTTGACTAGCAATCATCCAGGAAAGCTTGATCAGGGACTTTATACACCCATAAAATGCACACACTTGATGGAGATAAAAGTAACCATAAAATAAATTCTTTGCAAAAGAAAGATGTTGATTTAAACCACAATTCACACATTTTAATATTCTTCTTGAGAGAATCCTTACATAATTAGATAACTAGACCATGAGGTAGTGATAGTGGTTTTATGTCTCCAAGCTTTTCTTAAACTGGTTCATTTTGTTGTGTTATTGCTAATAGACAGACAATTGTTTCTCTTAAAAACATAAAACAAACAAAAAAATCTTAGGCATTCCAACAAAAAAGCAAAATATATACTCATGTCTTGAAGTTACTGGATATCTTGTGAGAAGTTTCACTTAATAAATATGAGTTTTCTACACAAACTTTGTTGTATCTCTGGGACTGAAAATACAAGAACTGAATAATTAGAAGTAATGATGCAGAAAATGTTCAAATTTATTTACAAATATGAAGAAATCAGTTTGTAAGGAAAGAAGATCTTTAGGTCAACTCAGGATCACATGCATTAGGATAGAAGCAAAGTATGCATAGATATTGTTCTGTGAAGTTTTGTTAATATTTTCTGTCTTTTCAAACAAACTTTATAAAACCCTTCTGATCATGAAGTGAGGTCTTCTTTTATTGATGCGATAATTCTATTATTGTATTCCAAATATAGCTCATTACTCAGGGTTGAAGGCCACTTACTGAAGTGTGTCCTACATTAATCCTTTGACACTTCTTTTTGCTTCACTGCTAAACTTTAGTGGTTCCCCTGCCTCTTTAGATATCTGGACCATCTCCTTGCACCATAGTATACTTCTAATATGTTAGAGAAAACTGTGAACATTAATCTTCCAATATATTTTTGAAGCTTCTGCAATCAAATCCATCAGATCTCAGTTCTTGCTTTCACACTGATGTATCAGAAAACTCATGCTCTTTTTGCTTATTTATTTCCTATATACTTAGTGCAGATTTGAGTTGCAGACATTTCACCTACCAGTCTCTGCCTAGCCCCAAGTACCAAAGAATATTTGTTTTTTTTTTAATCTAAATTTCCTCCAGGTCTTAACCCAAAATAAGGCCACTTACACATATAAGTAGGTAATTTTTTTCTGCTTTGATCAATATAAATTTGTTGTTGATTTGGGGACACACACAGCTCTGTTCAGTGGCTACTCCAGCTTTGCTCTCATAAATGACTCTTGGCGGTGCTTAGAGGACCATACAGGATGCAGAGAATCAAACCTGGGTCAGCTGCATGCAAGGCAAATTCCCTACCTGCTGTCCTATCGCTCCAGCCCCTAAAAGTATGTAAATTTTCATCTATTAGATTGCACCCACTGTAGGTATTTGTCATCTCCATCTCTCTTATGTCATAATTTTTAAAATGTGGCTTTGGGGATACAGACATGTGTTTGAAAAAGCACCATTAATGGCTAGAACACTAACTTTAAACTAAAACATTTGGCTGGATCCTTTTAAATGTATGAAAGTGCCAACATTTTAATTTTTTGTGTCTAATTCTTTACTATAGTTCATGGAACATGGTTGCAATAGGGTTACCATCTGTTGTGGAGGTCGATGTGGAGGTCTCGTTCTGTTCAGCAGGGAGAACCCTTCATGGGGCTGAGAAGAGGACACAGCCGAAAGAACAGACATAGAGCCCAGAGGAGGTAGAAAAGGCCTTTATTCTATGGCAGTTACAGTATTTATACCTCCCTGCTGTGAGGAGGTGGTATAGTATGCATGCCAGGACCCCCAATAGAAATTCAGGGTGTGGCATAGGCATCAGCTAATGATAAACAAATGGTGATAGGATAAAATCAGTAAGGTAAAGTGGCTCCGTACAATCTGTAGTACACAGTTATCGTACTCTACCACCACAAAAGTACCCCTGATCCTCCACTACTATCCTTGGGTCTAATATTATCATATCTCTCTTCACAACCAATTAATAACCAGTTTATAATTCAAGGCTTTGTCCTTGTTCAGTAAAGTCTACTTCCTAGTTTCATCTCCCTATAGTTGACAGGTATATGAAATTATCCATCTTCTCTTGCTGATTTCTCATTTTGCTTAACATGATAACCTCCAGTTCTATCCACATTTTGCTTAACATGATACCATCCAGTTCTATCCATGTATAATTTCATCTTTTCATATAGTTGTGTAGTATTCCATTATTAGTGTGCATGTACATATATGTGTGTACATGTATGTATGTATGTATATATGTGTATATATACATATATACTCCAATCGTTGGGAAAGACAAGTAAGGAGAGGCTGCTAAAACCTCAGGGCTGAGTGTAATAGAGATGTTATTGGTGCCTGCTTGAGTAAATCAACAAACAATGGGATGACAGTGATACAGTGATATATATATACATATATGTATATATACATATATATACATATATATATACACACATGCACACAAAGACCACAATTTCTTTTCTTTTAATTTCTCCTATGTCCCTACAGCACTAGACTGATTACTGTTGATGCAATGCTGCTACTAGAATAATGCCCATGAGTTCTTTTCTTTCAAATCAATTTATTTAATTTTTATTTTATTTTTTTTTCTTTTATTAATTCACCATGTGGAAAGTTACAAAGCTTTCAGGTTTAAGTCTCAGTTATACAATGCTCAAACACCCATCCCTTCACCAGTGCACATATTCCACCACCAAGAATCATAATATACCTCCCCCCTTCCCCCCACCTCCCCAGCCCCCCACCCCGCATGTGTAACTGGTAAATTTCACTTTACTTTCACTCTACTTTGATTACATTCAATATTTAAATAAAAAATTCACTATTATTGATTTGGAGTTTCTCCTCTCTAAAGTCGATCTGCTGAAAAGAAAGCATTTGGTAATTTGTTTTCTATTGCTGGGAATGAAGAGATATGAGGTCAGGAGGCCGCACTAGCAGCAGCATAGTTTTGGATTACTGTATTTTAGTAACTAAGTCTAGTGAAATGTCTGCCAGGAATCACAACATTGTAAGCTTGTACCTTTCAGCTACTTTATATTCCACATATGAGTGCGATCTTTCTATGTCTGTCTCTTTCTTCCTGACTCATTTCACTCAGCATGATACTTTCCATGTTGATCCACTTATATGCAAATTTCATGACTTCATGTTTTCTGACAGCTACATAGTATTCCATTGTGTAAATATACCAGAGTTTCTTTAGCCAATCATCTGTTTCCGGGCACTCTGTTTTTTTCCATATTGTGGCTATTGTGAACAGAGCGGCAATGAACATGGAAATGCAGATGTCATCTCTACTATACCTTTTTGCCTCTCCGGGATATATTCCTAGGAGTGGTATTGCTGGGTCAAATGGGAGCTCAATTTCTAACTTTTTGAGAATCATCCATATTGTTTTCCAAAAGGGCTGAACTAGTCGACATTCCCACCAGCAGTGAAGGAGAGTCCCTTTCTCCCCACATCCACGCCAACACCGGTTGCTTTTGTTTTTGGGGATGTGGGCCAGTCTCTGTGGTGTGAGATGATATCTCATTGTTGTTTTGATCTGCATCTCCCTGATGATTAGTGATGTTGAACATTTTTGTAATTTTAATTTTTTTCAATTGAATCACTGTGAAATACACAGTTACAAAGCTGTTCATGGTCATAGGGCTCAGTCATACAATATTCCAAAACCCATTCTTCCACCAGTGCACATTTCCCACCACCACTGTCCCCAGTTTCTCTCCCACCACCCCCATCCCTAGCCTGTCTCTGACTCTATGGCAGAGACTTTCCTTCTCTCTCGCTCTATCTCTATCTCTCTCTATGCTATTGAAGTTTGCAATACAGATACTGAGAGATATTCATGTTTACCTATTTTCAGAATGCAGTTCTTACCCAGAATGATTATTTTCCAACTACATTTGTCATAGTGGTCCCTTCTCTATGCCAACTGCCAACTGCCTTCTTCCCCAGCACTTTAGGCAGGCTTCCAACCATGAACCAATCTTCCTGGTCTTTTTTTTACTGAGCTTGTGTATTAGTTTCTAATATATATATATATTTATATTTATATATATATTGCACAAATGAGTGTAATCATTGTCTGTCCCTCTCCTTCCAACTCATTTCACCCACAAATTTTTTATCCATTCATCTGTTGTTAGACATTGGGTTGTTATCATCCATTTATCTATGTTTAACATACACTGTGACATAAGGAATTTTGGAGGAGACCTGGGAACTTAGATAACACTGAGGAATCTGAATCTCTACCCTTCTTTTCCTGATGGATTTTTAAGTTTTCTCCTCTCCCATTGTGATTCATCTGCTTTAGAACACTGTGACTTCTCCCTCTGCTCTTACACAAGCTGGCAGTGCCACTTCTGATCCAACAGGTGATTCACCAGGGTGAACAATGTAACCAGGATTCACTGTCATAGAAGGTGCAACAGTCTTGGCAACTCATTCAGTGACTTGACTGCTCATCCAGTGAGCAGTCCCAAACATTGGATAGAACTGGCACATGGGAAACCGATATGCTTTGGCTCAAATTCACAGCACCAGGCAGTGCACTTTTACTTAAGAAAAAGTGAAAAAAAAGAGAAAAGTCTTCAAAGTGATGTCACTATTTTAGATTGTACTGAACTATTGATGTGTCCCGTAAAGTTTCTTTTTAAAAAGGTTTATATGGTATTAGAATTCAATGGGGAGAACAAGATCATAGGTTGGGGCATGTAAGTAGTGTCTTTTGTAGTTATTTTGTTTGGGGGAGGCATACCTGACTGTTCTCAGAGCTTACTGCTGGCTGTGTGCTCAATGGACCATGTATAGTGGTGGTGATTGAACCTAGGTCAGCCATGTGCAAGGTAAGCACCCTACCTGCTATACTATTATTGTTACAGCTCCTAAATAGTGTTTTTTAGTGTTTCATTTTGACAAATATATCTATATGTATATATTTTTTCAGTAAATGGGCCTGTCATTCATCAATATCTGTGACTTCCAACACATTCTGCTGACAGTTCCATTACAAGTCTGAGAGTTACAAGAATTGCATCATCTCTGGAACTGACCCTGACTCTGATACACCTGCTCCTTTAAAAATGTTTTTTCTAAACATTTTTTTTGTTTAGAACCATGCTCCTTCAAACAGATTAAAAAGCCTGAGGCAAGAGCCTGAAAAACAGAAAATAAATAAAGTCTGTTTGTTTATTGCATCTTGATTTTATTTTTCTCCCCCTGAAAGACTTTGTGCAGTGGTGTGCAAATTATTCTAAAATACAACTTTTGAGTTCAGATTCTATTTTAAGGTTTCACATAGGTCCACTTCTCTTTGAATCATACTGTGACTCTGAATTCAAGTTATTTACAACAAAATTAAATCTAATTTTGATGAGCAACAGCATTTCTTTGAAAAAGATGAGGCATTCAAAGGTAAATTCAGATATTTTCCCTAAAACAATTGCAGATCATATAATTAGAAATGCATACTGTTCAGTTATTTATTATATATGTATACATACATATTCTCAAAAGAAATAATAACATACTCCTAATGGATATTTTTAGCTTTAATTTTAAAATGAAGTCAGACTGGGAAGTATTGCATATATATATATATCATCCTCTTCCTCAAACATCAATATCCTATATAAGCATATCCTATATAAGCATAGAGAATTGAACAAATTATAAACCATATGCTTAGCTGGATTTCACTGATTTTCCATAAATGCCTCTTTCAGTTCCAGTCAAATCAAACCAAATTTAGTTGGTCAGTGTATTTTTTTCCTCTATGTTTTTTAGACTTTGTTATTCAAGGTGACCAGCTCAATTATGTTACAGAATATCCTCTAGTTTTGGCACATATTTCTTCCATTATTAAATAATCAGATCATTTATTTTCAAGACTAGAGAAGCAATGCGTCGTACTCAGTCTATCATGATAATGGTTTACAATACCCAAGCATTTAAGTTTGATTATTAACTTGATTGTCTATTTAAGGTGGTATTGTGCCGCTTTCCATGATGAAATCCCTACTTTTCCTTTGCAATTTATGTATATTTTATGAGATATACTTTGAGACTTCAGCTGTCTTATTTCTCCTTAATCAGTTACTCATTATTTTTCACTCCATCTTGCCTACAATTTTTGTGGTGGTGTTCTAATGTTCTAACATTGATCTGTATTTCCACATTTATTCTATATATACCTATTTGATTTCTGGTAAACTTAGAAGAAATTTATCAAAGGGAGAGAGAGGGAAAGTGGGAAAGAGAAAGGGTAGAGAAAGAGAGGTAGAGAGAGAAAGCAACTTGTATCAGTATATCACTATGTTCCCTTGTTATTTATTTTACTCTATGGGCTCAGATCCCACTGCCTCTCCTCTCTTATCCTTTCTCTCACTTTATGGCACCACAGAATGCTCCAGTTTTACTTTATATTTTATCATATATTTTATGCCTGCATTTAAAAATTAGCCACTCTTTCAGGGCATCCTAACAAGTATTAAAGTGATGTTGCAAATGGACTTTGAAAACTAGTGGCACTAAACCAGTTGATTGTCTTTTATTTTCTATGTCAATATTTCAATTTTCCTTACTCTTTCCCTATCATGTTTCCCTACAGATATAGTTCCCTATCTGTTAATTCCCTACTTTCCAACTGTGGCCACAAATTTATTCATTTTTTTTCTGTTGCTCCCATTGAAATATCCTGGGATTCTACAGGGGACCATATGTTTGTGGTTGAGAAAAGTTGTGCTAAGTAACAGAATGGCAATTTAGGTAAAAAAATTGCAACAGACTACCCTGCAATAAATATGTTTATTCTTTTACTAATGACAAAACAGGTTGTGGACAAAATAAAGTAGCTAATCAAGATAACATGAATAATGTAGAAGCTGGAATTTTTCTTGATGTCTTTGTTTCAAGCTACAAAACCTAACCACTCTCTAATTACAGTACCCAGAACAAAATATTGGAACTATTTGCCATAGATTTATTTATTAGTTAATGTTTGATGACTGTGAAATGCAGTTAGCGAATAGTTTTTAAAAAAACAAAACAAAACAGAGTTCATCTGTCTTTTAAGTGGGGGAAAAAACAATCCCTGCAATTTTGATCAAAGAATGACGAATGCCTGAATTTCATCTGGAATCAAACGCTGTGCAAATGACCAAGTTTGCACTTAAAATGATAAAATAATCAAAATGAAATACACTTGAGTCACAAAAGAAATATTTCTGGTGGCAAAATGCACCCAAACATTGTGAATCAGATATTTTTATACTGTGTTTGAGAGCAACAAAGCAGGGTGGGGTGAGACAGTTCCTTTCTCACTCAGTCTGAGCAATTTTTTTTAAAAAAACAGGTTTTATCAGTCAGACTACAGTTTACTAAAGCTAGTTAATTTATGCAAAAAGCACTGTTATATAACTGCAATAACCTTTGCAACTTATTTTTCTTCTATTGGTCAGCTGATGACTATTTATTGTAAAAGAGCAATCTATGTATAATATTGAGTGTTTTAGTAATTCATACTCCTGGACACATGTCAGAGGATTTAAATAGGGTATAGTGAAGGATTTATAGTTTGTACAATATCACTTATAGCTATAACATATAAAGCTTCCAAAGAATAAAAATGCAAAACTTATGCTAGATTTTTTTAGCACATAATATGCCACAGAGGGGAAAAATCTTGAACACACATACGATCACTTATGATCAATTCTTTTTTTTTTTTTTTTCTTTTTTTGGGTCACACCTGGCAATGCACAGGGATTACTCCTGGCTCTGCACTCAGGAATTACCCCTGGCTGTGCTCAGGGGACCATATGGGATGCTGGGATTTGAACCCGGGTCGGCCGCGTGCAAGGCAAACGCCTTACCCGCTGTGCTATCTCTCCAGCCCCCATGATCAATTCTTAAAAAAGATAACACTAGGGTATCTTACTGTGCTTCAATTAAAAAAGCTTTTTATTAAAAATAAAAGCAACTTAATTATTTATCTCAAGTGTCTAGAAATCAAGATTGGGATAGTCAAAAGTGCCTGTATATGTGAAGATGTCCTGTTTAACAGAAAACTAATGAGCAACATAGCAGAGAACTCAAAGGCTTTGTCAAGGTATTAGGCAGGAAGGATAGTCAAAGCACCATTTCTGTCTCCAGACAGCAGAAGTATTTCTTGAGTGTGACCTTCTCCCTTCAGTCTCCCTTTCCTCATGCCAGGCCTCTAATAGCTGTCTCTGGGCCATATCTAACAGCTCACAAACACTGACTACCTTTTATGTGTGTCTACCCGGGCCTGTTCCCCACAGTGCAGAGTATCACTGTATCACTGTCACTGTCATCCCGTTGATCATCAATTTGCTCGAGTGGGCAACAGTAACATCTCCAATTTTCCTAGCCCTGAGATTTTAGCAGTCTTTCTTTACTTGTTCTTCCCAGTGGTGTCACATTGGAGGCTCTTTCAGGGTAAGGGGAATGAGACCCATAATTCACAGTGCAGAGTAGTTCTTAAAAACTGCAAATTAACACATGGATCTGCTACAACTGCTGCTAAAAGGGGGGACATTGAAGACAAATACATTATCACCATCAAGAAAAGCATGACTTTTTTTTTTGTACAATGTGACAAACTAAGAGAAGGGATCTTGTGTTCATGACAAAGTTTCATTCATTTACTTTGGTTTTGAGGCCCCACCTCACAATACTCATGCATTACTCCCAGCTCTCTAGTCAGGGATCTCTCCTGGTGGTACTTGGGGAGCCATATGGGATGTTGGGGATCCAACCAGGTCAGTTGGCTTCATGAAAGGCAAGCTCTCTGCCCACTGTACAATCTCTTTGGCCCTTCAAAGTTTTATTTCTGAATTAAATGTATTTTGATAAATTTTAAAACTTTTTATCATTTTATTACATGACCTTGCAAATTGCAATCAAATGGCCACTACTGAGGATTGATGTGATGTGTCTGTCATATAGCATTTATGGAATCATGAGTGTTTGCATGTACAAGTAGATAAGATTAAATATCTGCCTTATATGCCTTACAGGAGAGAATAGCTGGAGACAAAATCTACAGTAGATGGAGCTGAAGAGATACTACACTGGGTAGGGCACTTCCCTGTCATGTGGCCAACTCGGTTTGATTCCAGAGATCTGATATAGTTCCTGAGGCTTTCAGAAGGAATTTCTGAGTGCAGAGAGGAATTACCCCCAAGCACTGTCAAGTATGACACAACCCTGCCCCCAGCAAAAGAAAAGAAAAAAAATTGCATATAAAAGTTACTATCTGACAAAGCCATATATATTGCACACATATATTTGTGTATGTGTGTTTATATTTTAATGCATATAAATATGTATGCACATAGGAATTTATATTTATAAATAAAGGATTTATGTATATTATATGCAGCTATCAAATGTCTTCAAAATGCTGATAAGACACTTGCTTTACATGAAGCAAAATGAATGATTTAGTCTTTTCTTATAGCCAAGCAGAATATAGTTGACTATATAATCTAGAGTTTCTTTATTCAGTTATCTCTTCTTGGACGCATTGGTTGTTTCCAACATTTGGTTATTATTTATATGCTATGAATGTAGGAGTGAACGTGGCTTTTCTGGAGTTTATTTTTTTTGGCCTTTGTGGTAGATGCCAAAATGTGGGATTACTGGGTGAAAAGAGAATTCAATTCCTTGCTTTCAGAGTACTGTCCATATTTTCCAAAGCGTTGACCTAGTCAAAATTTCCACCAGCAGTGATTGAGGGTACTTTTTCCCCATATCCCTGACAACACCGATCGTTTTGATTCTTTTTGAAGTGTACCAGTGACACTGCCATGATACATATCAGTGTTTTAATTTGTATCTAATTGATGATCAATGCTGCAGAGCATTTTTATATATCTATTGGTTATTTGTATGTCTTTTTGTAACATTTTTTATCAAATAACTCTGAGATAGACCCCTACAAAGCTGCTTATTATTAGATTTCAGTCATGCAGTGTTCTAACACTCATCTCTCCACCAGTGTAAATTTCTCAGAACCACTCTCCCTACTTTTAATCTCATCACTCCACACTCTACCCACCCCAGCCTTCCTCTATGACAATTTTGTTCTCTCTCTCTCTCTCTCTCTCTCTCTTTCTTGTTTTGGGCATTGTGGTTTGCAATACATATACTGAAAGGTTATCGTGCATAACTCAGTGACTGTCCAGTGTGATAATTTTCATCCAACTATTATTATTATATTTGTCCCTTCTCTATCTTACTTACTCTTGGTCCACACACACAGGTGGTAGACTCGAACCAGTGACTAGTCTTCCTTGCCCCTATTTTACCTGGCCTTGGATATTAGTCTCTTCTCTATATATTTTATATACCACAAATGAATGCAGTCATTTTATATCTGTCCCTCTCCTTCTGATCCATTTCACTCAAGATGATACCCTCATGTCCATCAATTAATAGGCAAAATTCATAACTTTATTTTTCCTAACAGCTGCATGATATTACATTGTGTATATGTGCCAGAGTATCTTTATCCATTCATCTGTTCTCAGGCGAATGGTTGTGTCAAGATTCTGGCTATTAGCTGTTAGAAAAAAGGAGATCATGAATTTTGTATATAAGTGGATCGGCATGGAAAGTTTCATGCTGAGTGAAATGAGTCAGAAAGAGAGAGACAAACTTAGAAAGATTGCACTCATCTATGGTATATAGAATAACAGAGTGGGAGACTAACACCCAAGAATTGTAGAAATAAGTACCAGGAGGTTGACTCCATGGTTTGGAGGCTGGCCTCACATTCTGGGGAAAGGGCAACTCAGAGAAGGGATCACCAACTATAATGTAGTCGAAGGCCATGCAGGGGAAGGGAGTTGTGGGCTGAATGAGGGCTAGAGACTGAGCACAGTGGCCACTCAACACCTTTATTGCAAACCACAACAGCTAATTAGAGAGAGAGAACAGAAGGGAATGCCCTGCCATAGTGGCAGGGGGGTGGGGAGAGATGGGTTTGGGGAGGGTGGGAGGGATGATGGGTTTACTGGTGGTGGAGAATGGGCACTGGTGAAGGGATGGGTTCCCGAACCTTGTATGAGGGAAACATGAGCACAAAATTGTATAAATCTGTAACTGTACCCTCACGGTAATTAAAAATAAAAAAATAAAAATAAAAAAATTTAAAAAAAGTTTTAAAAATAATAAAAAAAAGATTCTGGCTATTGTGAATAGTGTTACAATGAACATAGGAGTGCAGGTGGTGTTTCTGCTGTGTATTTTTGTGCCACCAAGATATATTCCCAGAAATGGTATTGCTGGATCAAACGAGAGTTAAATTTCTAGTTTTTTGAGGAATGTCCATATTGTTTTCCTAAAAGGCTGGACAAGTAGCCATTCCCACCAACAGTGAATAGAATCCCTTTTTACCTGCATCTGTGCCAACACTGGTTGTCCTTGTGCTTTTGGACGAGTGCCAGTCTCTATGGTGTGAGATGATATCTCATTGGTATTTTGCATCTCCCTGATGATTAGTGATGAAGAACATTTTTCATGGACCATTTGGCATTTAAATTTCTTCTTTGAGAAAATTTCTGTTCATTTCTTCTTCCTTTTTTTTGATTGGGTCAGGTGACTTTTCTTCTAAACTTCTATGAGTGCTTTGTGTATCTTTAGTATTAACCCCTTATCAGGAGGGTATTGGGTGAATAATCTTTCCCACTCTGTAAGCTATCTTTGTATCTTGGTCACTGTTTCTTTGGAGGTGCATAAGCTTCTAAGTTTAATGAAGTTCCATTTGTTTATCTTTGCTTCCACTTGCTTGGTCAGTGACGTTTATCTTTGAATATAACTTTAGCTTCAGTATTGTGAAGGGTTTTGCCATATTTTCTTCCATGAACCTCATGGATTCAGGTCTAATTTTGAGGTCTTTAACCCATTTTGATCTGACTTTTGTACATGCATTAAGTAGAAGTCTGAACTCATTTTTTGGTACACAGCTGCCCAGTTTCCTGGTACCACTTGTCAGAGGTTTTCCTTGCTACATTTCATATATTTTTGCTTCCTTATCAATGATTCACTTGTCATCCCCATTGATCTTCAATTTGCTTGAGTGGGCACCAGTAATGTCTTCATTCTTCCCTGTCACATGATAGTGTAGCCCAATGATATCTGCTCGCTCCAGGAACAGGAAGTGCTTCAAACCATTCATTCAGGGTTTTGACAAAGAAGTCTGACCATCTCGTTGGTGGGCGGCCACTCGGTCTTATGATGTCCAGTGGAATCCAGTCGGTAACAGCTCTAGTCCAGCAGTCATCTCTGAATCACATTACATGTCTGGCCCACCTGAATTTTGATGCCCCTGAATCAGTGTCCCTGATTCTTGACCATCGGCAGAAGTCGGAACTCTGGATTCCTTCTCTCACTTGAGTGAAATGTAATGCACCAAGCATAGCTCTTTCGATTCCTCTTTGGGATACCCAAATAGCATTCTCATCCTGTTTTCGATCCTGTTTTTGTAGGGCTCAGGTCTCTGAGGCATATGTTAGTGCAGGAAGATGATAAAATCAAAAAGATGTGCCTGGAGCCAGAGGTTCTTTGTCCTAACCAATTCTTCAACGCTCTTGAAGGCATTCCACGCTACTCTCTTCCTCTTGTGCAATTCTGGTGCCAAGTCGTTCCTCATGTTGAGTTCTCGACCCAGGTACACATAGCTGCTGCATTCAGAGATGTTCATTGCACTGAGGACAAATGGACTGTAAGGGACTAGTTCATTTTTCATGAGCATTGTTTTCCTTAGATTCAGCTGCAGTCTGACCTTTCCACACTCGCCGTCGAAGTCAGCTAGCATTTGTGCTGCTTGGCTAATGTTTGGTATTATTAGAACAATGTCATAAGCGAAGTGGATGTGGGGTAGTTGCCAACCATCTAACTTCACTCCCCAGTCCTTCCTATTCCAGTCTTTGCATGACATTCTCGAGTGTAGCACTGAAGAGTTTTGGTGAAATGGTATCACCCTGCTGAACCCCTCTCTTTATGTCAATGGTCACTTCCTTATAGAATGGTGGGATCCTGGTGGTGAATCCATAATACAGCTTGAGGGAGGATCTTGATGCACTGAGTTTGAATGCCTTGTTTGGCTAGGGCTTCAGTGACTGCTTCAGGCTCAATAGAATCAAAGGCCTTCTTTAAATCGGTGAACGTTAGACAGAGCAGCATATTGAACTCTCGCAAAACTTCAATGAGTTTAGTCACTGTGTGGATATGATTGATTGTGCTGAATCCTTTTTGGATCCCAGCTTGTTTGCATGGTTGTTCTTCATCTAGCTTTCTGCCTATTTTATTCAGGATGACTCGAGTGAACAACTTGTAGAAGACGGACAACAGACAGATTGGGTGATAGTTGTCCATGTCATGGATGTCTCCCTTCTTGTTCAACAGAATGTTCCTGCTGTTTTTCGATTGGGATGGAACCTTGCATTCAGACAGGTAGCGTGTGAAGAGCCTAGCTAGTGTATTGACGAGTACTGGTGGCAGATTCTTCAGGTGTTCGGGTCTGACCTTGTCTGGACTGGGTGCTGTACACATATTTACCAATGAAATGGTGTGTCGGATTTTGGAAGGGACACTTTGGGAATGACGTATCTATCCTGTGGAATTTGGCATGTGGGCAGGTGGATGTGGCTGTCAAAGAGATCCAAGTAGAAGTCATGAATAATCCTCTCCATTGCCTGTCTGGAAGATGTGATAGATCCATCAGGACATCTGAGGGCAGTCATCTTGGTCTTGTAGTTGGAGAAGGACAGGTGAGAATTGTGAATCCTTTTCCCGGCTTCTGCTGCATCAGCCAACACTACTGCTTTTCTCTCTTTGAGGTCTTCCTTTATCAATTCCCTGCATAGCTTTGCGAACTCGGACCTCAGTTTGTGATTGCCTGAGGCTTGTGCCAAATAACGTTCTCGAATGAGCTCGAGAGTTTCCAAAGACAGGCGTCTATTTGTGGCTTTTCATCTCTCGGCGTTCTTCACAAAGTCATGGAGGTGTTGAACCAGTCAATCGTATTCCTCCTTGATGTTGTCAATGACGGCATCTTCCCACGTTGCCGCAGTAGTGCCAAAGAGCTCCCAGTTGGTGGTCATTCTGGGAGTTCTCTTCTTAAACTTAAACTTTGCAGACATTTTTCCCTGCTCTGTGAAGTAAAATTTTGCATGAAGGCTGATTCTGTTTGGAATTTTGGCAAGCTACCTGTGGCGTATTTGATAGCCCGTGAGCTATTCTTGAGGTTTTTTTCCATCTTCTGTTGATGCCTGGATACTATCTGCAGCTCATCTTCAATCTCACTTATTTGTCTTTGTTGTCATTCTACTGTTGAGAGTATCTACTAAGTTTTTTACTTCATCTACTGAATTTTTCATTAGTGACACTTCTGTTTGTAGTTTTCTTATTTCTGCTCTTATTTCTTCCCATATATTATTGGATTTCTGTTCCACAGTTTCTTTGAGCTTATTAATGATACTCACGATTTCATCTCTGAATTTTTTATTAGAGATTATGTATGTGGATATTCCTTGTTGAAGCCTCAGGGGTCTTTTCTTCATCTGCTCATTGTGGTGGGGACCTGCACTGTTTCCCCACGATGCTGTGGTAGTCTGGAGGTGGATTCTTCCAGCCAGGGAGGAGTCTTGATGAGTTTGGTAGATGGTGGTCTCATCTTTCCTCTTCAAGGATATTTATTACCTTTCTCTTTGATGCTCCTGTGTGACTTGTGTGTAGCCTCTAAGCTGATTCAGGGGATGTCCTCTTTTGACTGGGGTTGTACACATTTTTGTGTTCACCATTATTTTGATGAGTTTGGGGTTATTTTGTTTGGAATAGGTTACTGGACCTATAAGTTACTATAGTTTACTATAGTTACTATAGGTTACTATAGGTTACTGGCTTAATGTGGTTGGATAGGCAGGCTTCCCTCATAAGAGTTCCATCTAGGAGGCCAAGATATGGGTCCAATGCACTATGATAGAGGAAATTAACTGGCCACAGCCCCCACTACCAGTGTATCTGTGGAGGGCGGGGCCACTTGGCGCAAATGCTGGGTAACAGTTTAAATCCCACTGACAATGCACTTCTAAAAATGCAGGTGTCCCCTATCACCTAGGCACTCATCTGTACACATTTCACCACCAAGGAGGTTTCTTTTGGATGTCTTTTGAGGAAGTTAATCTCTTATATTTAAAAAAAAATTTAAATTAAATTTTTGTTTATGATACTATTCATTATAGTTTCTCTTGGACATAATTCCAACACAAAACCCAAACACATTAACAGTGCATCCATCTTTCTCCCCAAGGATCAAAGATGGGTCACAAATATTTTCTCTACTATGTGAGTGTCTTTTATTCTGGTCATCAGTTCTTTTGAGGTGCAGACACATATCAATTTTATGTAGTTTTATTTATCTTTGATTCCATTTGTTTCACTAATGGCATTGAATCATGGAAGATACCTCTAGAACCAGTGTCATGAGTTCTATAATTTTTTTCAATTTAAATTATGAATTCGGGTTTGACATCATGGTCTTTATTTTTTTTTAAAATTTATTTATTTTTAATTAGAGAATCACCGTGAGGGTACAGTTACAGATTTATACACTTTTGTGCTTATACTTCCCTCATGCAAAGTTCGGGAACCCATCCTTTCACCAGTGCCCATTCTCCACCACCCGTAAACCCAGCGTCCCTCCCACCCTCCCCAATCCCATCTCCCCCCCACCCCACCCTGCCACTGTGGCAAGGCATTCCCTTCTGTTCTCTCTCTCTAATTAGCTGTTGTGGTTTGCAATAAAGGTGTTGAGTGGCCGCTGTGCTCAGTCTCTAGCCCTCATTCAGCCCGCAACTCCCTTCCCCCACATGGCCTTCGACTACAATGTAGTTGGTGATCGCTTCTCTGAGTTGACCTTTCCCCGGAACGTGAGGCCAGCCTCGAAGCCATGGAGTCAACCTCCTGGTACTTATTTCTACAGTTCTTGGGTGTTAGTCTCCCACTCTGTTATTCTATATACCATAGATGAGTGCAATCTTTCTATGTCTGTCTCTCTCTTTCTGACTCATTTCACTCAGCATGAAACTTTTCATGCCCATCCACTTAACTACAAAATTCTTGACCTCCTTTTTTCTAACAGCTGCATAGTATTCCATTGTATAGATGTACCAAAGTTTCCTCAACCAGTCATCCGTTCTGGGGCATTCGGGTTTTTTCCAGATTCTGGCTATTGTAAACAGTGCTGCGATGAACATACATGTGCAGATGTTGTTTCGATTGTACTTTTTTGCCTCTCTGGGATATATTCCCAGCAGTGGTATTGCTGGGTCAAATGGGAATTCAATATCTAATTTTTTGAGAGTCGTCCAAATTGTTTTCCAGAAGGGCTGAACCAGTCGGCATTCCCACCAGCAGTGAAGAAGGGTCCCTTTCTCCCCACATCCTCTCCAACAGCGGTTGCTTTTGTTCTTTTGGATGTGTGCTAGTCTCTGTGGTGTGAGGTAGTATCTCATGGTTGTTTTGATCTGCATCTCTCTGATGATTAGTGATGCAGAGCACTTTTTCATGTGCCTTTTGGCCATTCGTATTTCTTCCTTGGTAAAGTTTCTGTTCATTTCTTCGCCCCATTTTTTGATGGGGTTGGATGTTTTCTTCTTGTAGAGTTCAACCAGTGCTTTATATACCATTGATATCAACCCCTTATCTGATGGGTATTGTGTAAATATCCTTTCCCATTCTGTGGATAGTCTTTGTATTCTGGTCACTGTATCTCTTGCGGTGCAGAAGCTTTTTAGTTTAATGTAGTCCCATTTGTTGATCTCTGTTTTTACTAGATTGCTTAGTTCCGTGTCACCTTTGAAGATACCTTTATCTTCAATATCGTGGAGGGTTTCGCCGACCTTGTCTTCAATGTACCTTATGGTTTGTGGTCTAACGTTGAGGTCTTTAATCCATTTTGATCTGACTTTTGTGCATGGTGTCAGGTCAAGGTCTAAACCCATTTTTTTGCATGTGGTTGTCCAGTTGTGCCAGCACCATTTGTTAAAGAGGCTTTCCTTGCTCCACTTCACATCTCTTGCTCCCTTATCAAAGATTAGATGGTCATACATTTGGGGTTGTGTGTAGGGATATTCCACCCTGTTCCATTGGTCTACGGCTCTGCCTTTGTTCCAGTACCATGCTGTTTTTTTAATTGTTACTGCTTTGTAGTAAAGTTTGAGGTTGGGGATGGTGATGCCTCCCATCATCTTTTTCCCAAGAATTGTTTTAGCTATCCTTGGACGTTTGTTATTCCATATGAATTTTAGGATTGCTTGATCCATTTCTTTGAAGAGTGTCATGGGTATATTTATAGGGATCGCATTGAATCTGTATAATGCTTTAGGGAGTATTGCCATTTTGACAACATTGATTCTCCCTATCCACGAGCAGGGTATATGTTTCCATTTCCTCATGTCCTCTTTGATTTCATGGAGTAGCGTTTTGTAGTTTTCTTTGTAAAGGTCTTTTACTTCCTTGGTTAAGCTGATTCCAAGGTACTTGATTTTCTGGGGCACGATTGTGAATGGGATTGCTTTTTTCATGTCCCTTTCCTCTGCCTCATTGTTTGCATATATGAAGGCCATGGATTTTTGGGTATTGATTTTGTAGCCTGCAACTTTACTGTATAAGCCTATTGTTTCTAAGAGTTTCTTAGTAGAAGTTTTAGGCTTCTCTAGATATAGTATCATGTCGTCTGCAAATAGTGAGAGTTTGATTTCTTCCCTTCCTGTCTGGATGCCCTTAATCTCTTTTTCTTGTCTAATAGCTATCGCAAGTACTTCCAGTACTATATTGAAGAGGAGTGGTGAGAGTGGGCATCCTTGTCTTGTGCCTGATCTCAGAGGAAAGGCCCTTAGTTTTTCCCCGTTGAGGATAATGCTTGCCGTAGGCTTGTGATAGATGGCTTCGACTATCTTGAGGAAAGTTCCTCCACACCCCATTTTGGCAAGGGTTTTCATCATGAAAGGATGTTGGATCTTGTCAAATGCTTTCTCTGCATCTATTGATATGATCATATGGTTTTTATCTTTACTTTTGTTGATATGCTGGATTATGTTGATTGATTTCCGAATGTTAAACCATCCTTGCATCCCCGGGATGAATCCCACTTGGTCGTGATGTATGATCTTTTTGATGAGTTGTTGGATCCTATTTGCTAGTATTTTGTTGAGGATCTTCGCATCGGTGTTCATCAGGGAAATTGGTCTGTAATTTTCTTTCTTAGTGGTGTCTTTGTTTGCTTTTGGTATTAGGGAGATATGTGCTTCATAGAAACTGTTTGGGAGAGTTCCTGTTTTTTCAATTTCCTGGAAAAGTTTGAGGAAAACAGGCAATAGGTCTTCTTTAAATGTTTGGAAGAGAGCGCGGAGAAGCCCCCCTCCCCGCCCCCTGCACACCGCGGCTCGGGGCTTCTCCTGAAGCCCCTGCCTGGCACCTTTCCGCCGCCGCCGTCTGATCCTGACCAATCCCCACTCTGCTGCTTAGGGGCGTGTCCTCACCTCAGGGGGCGTGGCCTAAAAGTGGGCGTGGCCTCTTTCCGGAGCGGCCAACGCTAAGGCGGCCGCAGTTATTATTATTTTTTTTTTACCATTCCATGCCTTCTCCTTTGGCCACAATTGATAGAATTCATTCTATCTGTGTCTTAGTGGGCGTGGTCTAAAGTGGGCGTGGCCTCCTCTCAGAGCGGCCAACGCTAACGCGGCCGCAGTTATTCTTTGCTACCTCAGCTCAATCCGTACTGTGTATTCCTTTGAAAACTCACTTTTGCGAGCTCAAACATTTACGCAAAATAGCCATTAGCTTAGGCTGACAGTATAAAAGCTATCAGTGAATAAGGGAAGTTTAGCACAATCGGAGCCCCTTCTTCCCACAAAAAGGAAGAGGAATAAATAACTACAAGGTTCCAACTCTGCACTTCCGTGACAATATGAAGAAACAGCGAAAATCCCCTCCACCAAGAGAGGGAGAAGAAAAGATACTAGAAACCTCAAAAGAGTCTCCCAACATCTACGACCTCTCAGATAAACAATTCAGAGAGGAAATATGGAGGAGAGTCGACCTACTCCAAGCAACTATGGAACAGACATCCAATAAATTAAGGGAAGAGATGAATCAAGCGCTGGAACGGTCTACCAAGAAAATACAGGAAGAAATGAGAGCAGAAATGAGAGCAGAAATTTCAAACCTTCGAACCGAAGTCTCACAAATAAAGCAATTGGTAGATGAAATAAAAATCTCACTAGATGCCCTCAACAGCAGAATGACTACAGCCGAAGACAGAATCAGCGAGCTTGAGGATGAGCTGCAGAAAGCTTACAGACAGCAACAAATCATGGCCAAAGACCTCAAAATGGCTATAGAGCGAATCAGAGCCCTGGGGGATGACTTCAAGAGGAACAACATAAGAATCACTGGAGTACCAGAACCACAGGGAAGTAACCCCAATGAAAAAAACATAGTCAAAGACATCATCACTAAGAAATTCCCAGAGCTGGAGAAGGCAGGCGTCCAGATACAAGAAGTCCGAAGAGTGCCAGCAAAAAGAGACCCAAATAAAAAGACTCCAAGGCATATCATAGTCAGAATGGCGGATGCTGTAGATAGAGACACAATTCTACAAGTAGCAAGGTCAAAGAGGGAAATCACATACAAAGGAGCACCCCTCAGATTTACGGCCGATCTGTCAGAAGAAACCCTCCGAGCCCGAAGACAATGGTGGGACATAGTGAAAAAACTCAACGAAATGAATGCCTCACCAAGAATACTTTATCCAGCTAAACTCTCACTCAAACTCGAAGGAACTATACACTATTTCTCGGATAAACAACAGCTCAGGAACTTCACAGACTCAAAACCAATCTTGAAAGAAGGTCTAAAGGGGCTACTGTAAGACAAGGAGGAGCCCCATAAGAACAACAAATCCCACAGAAAGATGACACAAAACCACATCACAATAATCTCTCTCAATGTCAATGGCCTAAATGCACCTATCAAAAGACACAGAGTGGCTAAATGGATCCGGAAATTAAACCCAACATTCTGTTGCCTGCAAGAAACACACCTGAACAAACAGAGTAAACATAGACTCAAAGTCAAAGGATGGAAAACAATCCTCCAAGCAAACAACCCCCTTAAAAAAGCTGGAGTGGCCATCCTGGTATCCGACAACATAGATTTCAGGATGAAAAAGATCAAAAGGGACAGCGAAGGTCATTTTCTGTTTATCAAGGGATATGTACAACAGGAAGAAATCACACTCTTAAACGTATATGCTCCTAACAAACGACCGGCTAAATATTTAAAACGACTCCTAACAGACTTCAAAGAGGACATCACTAACAGCACAATTGTAGTCGGAGACTTCAATATGGCCTTATCACCTCTAGATAGATCCACAAGAACAAAACTCAACAAGGAAACACTGACTCTGAATGAAGAAATTGAAGAGAGAGGCCTAATAGACCTATACAGGGCCTTACACCCCAAAAAGAAAGAATACACATTCTTTTCCAGTGCACATGGAACATTTTCAAAAATAGACCATGTACTGGGCCCCAGAACATACCTCAATAGAATCGGAAAAATAGAAATTGTATCAACCATCTTTTCAGACCACGATGCGCTGAAGATAGAAGCTAACCACCCACAAATACGGAAAATCAAATCAAACACCTGGAAATTAAACAATTCCATGTTGAACAATGAGTGGGTCAAGAAGGAAATCAAGGAAGAAATCAAAAGATACTTAGAAACAAATGAGAATGAAGACACGAGCTACCAAAACCTATGGGACGCAGCTAAAGCCGTGTTAAGGGGAAAATTTATAGCTCTCCAAGCATTCCTCAGGAAGGAAGAAAGGATCCACATAGATAGCTTGACTTCACGACTCAAGACCCTAGAAAAGGACCAGAGAAAGGACCCCAAACCAGACCGAAGGAAAGAAATAATAAAAATTAGAGCAGAAATTAATGACATCGAAACCAAAAGAACAATCCGAAAGATCAATGAAACAAAGAGTTGGTTCTTTGAGAAAATAAATAAGATTGATAAACCGCTAGCAAGTCTCACAAAGAAAGAAAGAGAGAAAACTCTAATAAATCGAATCAGAAATGAAAAGGGGGACATCATAACAGAAACCAGTGAGATTCAAAAGATCATTAGAGACTACTTTGAAAGTCTTTACGCCACAAAAAAGGAGAACCTAAAAGAAATGGATGGATTCCTTGATTCCTATAATCTCCCAACACTGAAGAAAGAAGACCTGGAATACCTGAATAGTCCCATCAATGTTAAGGAAATTGAAAAGGTAATCAAAAACCTCCCCAAAAACAAAAGCCCAGTCCCAGATGGTTTCACTGGCGAATTCTTCCAAACATTTAAAGAAGACCTATTGCCTGTTTTCCTCAAACTTTTCCAGGAAATTGAAAAAACAGGAACTCTCCCAAACAGTTTCTATGAAGCACATATCTCCCTAATACCAAAAGCAAACAAAGACACCACTAAGAAAGAAAATTACAGACCAATTTCCCTGATGAACACCGATGCGAAGATCCTCAACAAAATACTAGCAAATAGGATCCAACAACTCATCAAAAAGATCATACATCACGACCAAGTGGGATTCATCCCGGGGATGCAAGGATGGTTTAACATTCGGAAATCAATCAACATAATCCAGCATATCAACAAAAGTAAAGATAAAAACCATATGATCATATCAATAGATGCAGAGAAAGCATTTGACAAGATCCAACATCCTTTCATGATGAAAACCCTTGCCAAAATGGGGTTTGGAGGAACTTTCCTCAAGATAGTCGAAGCCATCTATCACAAGCCTATGGCAAGCATTATCCTCAACGGGGAAAAACTAAGGGCCTTTCCTCTGAGATCAGGCACAAGACAAGGATGCCCACTCTCACCACTCCTCTTCAATATAGTACTGGAAGTACTTGCAATAGCTATTAGACAAGAAAAAGAGATTAAGGGCATCCAGATAGGAAGGGAAGAAATCAAACTCTCACTATTTGCAGACGACATGATACTATATCTAGAGAAGCCTAAAACCTCTACTAAGAAACTCTTAGAAACAATAGACTTATACAGTAAAGTTGCAGGCTACAAAATCAATACCCAAAAATCCATGGCCTTCATATATGCAAACAATGAGGCAGAGGAAAGGGACATGAAAAAAGCAATCCCATTCACAATCGTGCCCCAGAAAATCAGGTACCTCGGAATCAGCTTAACCAAGGAAGTAAAAGACCTTTACAAAGAAAACTACATAACGCTACTCCATGAAATCAAAGAGGACATGAGGAAATGGAAACATATACCCTGCTCGTGGATAGGGAGAATCAATGTTGTCAAAATGGCAATACTCCCTAAAGCATTATACAGATTCAATGCGATCCCTATAAGTATACCCATGACATTCTTCAAAGAAATGGATCAAGCAATCCTAAAATTCATATGGAATAACAAACGTCCAAGGATAGCTAAAACAATTCTTGGGAAAAAGATGATGGGAGGCATCACCCTCCCCAACCTCAATCTTTACTACAAAGCAGTAACAATTAAAACAGCATGGTACTGGAACAAAGGCAGAGCCGTAGACCAATGGAACAGGGTGGAATATCCCTACACACAACCCCAAATGTATGACCATCTAATCTTTGATAAGGGAGCAAGAGATGTGAAGTGGAGCAAGGAAAGCCTCTTTAACAAATGGTGCTGGCACAACTGGACAACCACATGCAAAAAAATGGGTTTAGACCTTGACCTGACACCATGCACAAAAGTCAGATCAAAATGGATTAAAGACCTCAACGTTAGACCACAAACCATAAGGTACATTGAAGACAAGGTCGGCGAAACCCTCCACGATATTGAAGATAAAGGTATCTTCAAAGGTGACACGGAACTAAGCAATCTAGTAAAAACAGAGATCAACAAATGGGACTACATTAAACTAAAAAGCTTCTGCACCGCAAGAGATACAGTGACCAGAATACAAAGACTATCCACAGAATGGGAAAGGATATTTACACAATACCCATCAGATAAGGGGTTGATATCAATGGTATATAAAGCACTGGTTGAACTCTACAAGAAGAAAACATCCAACCCCATCAAAAAATGGGGCGAAGAAATGAACAGAAACTTTACCAAGGAAGAAATACGAATGGCCAAAAGGCACATGAAAAAGTGCTCTGCATCACTAATCATCAGAGAGATGCAGATCAAAACAACCATGAGATACTACCTCACACCACAGAGACTAGCACACATCCAAAAGAACAAAAGCAACCGCTGTTGGAGAGGATGTGGGGAGAAAGGGACCCTTCTTCACTGCTGGTGGGAATGCCGACTGGTTCAGCCCTTCTGGAAAACAATTTGGACGACTCTCAAAAAATTAGATATTGAATTCCCATTTGACCCAGCAATACCACTGCTGGGAATATATCCCAGAGAGGCAAAAAAGTACAATCGAAACAACATCTGCACATGTATGTTCATCGCAGCACTGTTTACAATAGCCAGAATCTGGAAAAAACCCGAATGCCCCAGAACGGATGACTGGTTGAGGAAACTTTGGTACATCTATACAATGGAATACTATGCAGCTGTTAGAAAAAAGGAGGTCAAGAATTTTGTAGTCAAGTGGATGGGCATGAAAAGTTTCATGCTGAGTGAAATGAGTCAGAAAGAGAGAGACAGACATAGAAAGATTGCACTCATCTATGGTATATAGAATAACAGAGTGGGAGACTAACACCCAAGAACTGTAGAAATAAGTACCAGGAGGTTGACTCCATGGCTTCGAGGCTGGCCTCACGTTCCGGGGAAAGGTCAACTCAGAGAAGCGATCACCAACTACATTGTAGTCGAAGGCCATGTGGGGGAAGGGAGTTGCGGGCTGAATGAGGGCTAGAGACTGAGCACAGCGGCCACTCAACACCTTTATTGCAAACCACAACAGCTAATTAGAGAGAGAAAACAGAAGGGAATGCCTTGCCACAGTGGCAGGGTGGGGTGGGGGGGAGATGGGATTGGGGAGGGTGGGAGGGACACTGGGTTTACGGGTGGTGGAGAATGGGCACTGGTGAAGGGATGGGTTCCAAACTTTGTATGAGGGAAGTATAAGCACAAAAGTGTATAAATCTGTAACTGTACCCTCACGGTGATTCTCTAATTAAAAGTAAATAAATTTAAAAAAAAATAAATGTTTGGAAGAATTCGCCAGTGAAACCATCTGGGCCTGGGCTTTTGTTTTTGGGGAGGTTTTTGATTACAGTTTCAATTTCCTTAACATTGATGGGTCTATTCAGGTATTCCAGGTCTTCTTTCTTCAGTGTTGGGAGATTGTAGGAATCAAGGAATCCATCCATTTCTTTTAGCTTCTCCTTTTTTGTGGCGTAAAGACCTTCAAAGTAGTCTCTAATGATCTTTTGAATCTCACTGGTTTCTGTTATGATGTCCCCCTTTTCATTTCTGATTCAATTTATTAGAGTTTTTCTCTCTTTCTTTCTTTGTGAGTCTTGCTAGCGGTTTATCAATCTCATTTATTTTCTCAAAGAACCAACTCTTTGTTTCATTGATCTTTCGGATTGTTTTTTTGGTTTCGGACTTCATGGTCTTTAATCCCCTTCTAAGTGACTTTTGCACCTGGTTGTTTTTTAATCACACTGTAGCACTTCCGTCTGTTGTTCATCGATTTGCTTGAATGGGCACCAGTAATGTCTCCATTGTGAGACTTGTTGTTACTGTTTTTGGCATATTGAATATGCCACGAGTAGCTTACCAGGCTCCACCATGCAGGTGGGATATTCTCAGTAGCTTGCTGGGCTCTCGGAGAGAGATGGAGCAATCGAAACCAGGTCAGCCGTGTGTGCAAGGCAAATGCCCTATCCACTGCGCTATCGCTCCAGTCCTCATTATTGCTTATTGTTTGTATATAAATAAGCATTAAATCCTAAACTCTGAATATGGTATTTGATACATAACAGGTGTTGATGAAATACTTAGTTTTAGAGATGTTAAGCAATAATTGTTTGTTTGAATAATAATTAGACTTCTGAGCTATCATTTCTTTATACTGGGGATATTCTCAATATTCATTCACTTCCAATTGTTCACGATACTATAATAAACAAATAGAATTTTTATTTGCTTGGGATTATTAGTATGTGATAAGCACATTCAAAGTGTGGTTGTTAATTCCAGAATTCTCAGATCTCATTTTATTTTTTTTCTTTTTTCTTTTTTTGGGTCACACCTGGCTCTGCACAGGGGTTACTCCTGGCTCTGCACTCAGGAATTATCCCTGGCGGTGCTCAGGGGACCATATGGGATGCTGGGAATCGAACCTGGGTCAGCCGCGTGCAAGGCAAACGCCCTACCCGCTGTGCTATCGCTCCAGCCCCACAGATCTCATTTTATATTACATATCACTATGATCATCTGCTAAAAAAGTCAACATAAGTTAGAATACAAGTGAACACATAAACAAATGAATGAATAAGTCCTACATTCCAAAAATTATGAGATTTTCTTCTTTGTTTATTTATTTTTGGGCCACATCTGACTACACTCAGAGCTTAGCCCTCATTCTGGGCTCCTGGATTACTCATGGTGAAAATTGAGGGATCTAATGGGGTGCTGGCAATTGAATCTAGGTTAACCATATTCCAGGCAAGTGCCCTACTCACTGTATTATTTCTTTAGACCCTTCACTTTAAATTTTTGACATCTCTTTTGCTTATGCTGATGTTGATAAAATATTTTAATACAGTCCTCACTACTAATAAATTCACATAAACTACTTTGTCATATTCTTCCAAAAATACATATATGATTCTTTATAGTAAATCTATAGTTAGATTGTAAATTAATTAACATGAAATTATTACAATTAAATACTGTCATTTTGAGGTTATGCCTCCTTTCTCATACAACTTTTAATTAAACAATAATGAAAGAAACAAAATACTTGTTTGTCATATTTTATAAAGATCATCAAAATACTACTCTTCTGAACATATAAAATAATATACTAACTGCTGAAAATAACTTTTCAGTATACTTACTGTTAATATTTTGAAAAATTATCTCAAGAGCATCTTGAGAAATTTACTAGTTGTAAAAAACCTTCATTTTTGCATTTAATTTAAAAATATCATTAAGCAATACATAGACAGTTTTCTTAATAAAAACAATTTATTTTGAGTTCAAGTTCATCTAAAATTCCTATTTGAAATTTCTTACATTTTATAAATTCTTTAAAAGTTCATCTCAAGTTCAATTAATTAAACCTAAAGTTGAATAATTTTAAAAGTAAGATTTAAAATAAAACATTTGAAGATTTTTTTACAATATAAGCAGTAATAGAAAATGTAATCTAGATCCAAATAGCCAAGAGGTATATTCAATATTTCTTCCAATTGGTTATTGAGTGTGATAGACTAACAAAGACTCAGGCACTATTTCTAAAGTTAACATCTGCAACCAATCTTATAAAACGACAAGACACTTAGTGATGTGGTTGTTTCTTTGCCAACATTTTACTTAAAACGATCTTTCAAGATTCCACTTTGAAGTTTTGGAAAAAATAACCCACAATGAATACACCATTTTTTGGTGCGATATAGCACCCAGGTACCCTAAGTTATGTAAAGAATGTATTTAAGTATCTGCTTGAAATCTGGGACCATTATCAAATTCTCCAGGGCTACTGACATGGCTGCTTGATCTCTTCCTTCAGCTTTTTCCTCCCACGAAAATTCTTTGCATTACTTGTGCATTGAATTTAGTAGTATTGAAAATACATCAAGATGGTAATTTATGAAGTGAAAAGTATCTTTGCTTAAGACTTAATTCCTTTTCACATTTATACATTTTATTTTAGTTTACATGCCCTGTCTTCTTTTCTATTTCAGTTAAACTATCACACAAATACCTTTTTGATCATATTGAGAGGTTATAGATTTCTTAGGTTTGAATGCCTAATAATGATTTTTGACAGAAACAGATTAACAAATAAAAACAACTTCTGCTTTTGAAATGAATGGATACAATAGCAATGGATTTTTGCTTACACCGTTTTTGATTCATGTGACTAACTAAACATGACCTGTATGCAGAACTAATAGCTTCCTTTGTTTTTAATAATGGCTAAAACAACTCAAAATATGCATTTTTTTTAAAAAAAGTCTTACCTTTTTTTATAGAAAATTAGCAAAATATGACCGAGACAAATCAAATTTGATATAGAGTTAGAAGTCTATATTTGATTTCTGAGAACAGCCTTTAATTTTGGTTTTAGATTCTGACTTTTCTTGTGACTAAAAATATATATATAATTTACATTTTATAAATTTAAAGTTAATTGTAGTAGGTTTGAATTAATTAATAAATTTTGAAGTATCCTATGTATTCTTTTTAGCCAATAATATTTACTCATGGACTATCCCATTTATTGCTATTTTGAACAATTTGAAAGTTAAAAAAGAATACTGAGCCCAAGTTGTACTGATTATCATCTGGACGCACTTAGAAGAGACTTTCCTTTGTAGTTTCTTATTTCTCCACACCTGTGCTTCACAAGACAGGAGAGTTCAGTGTTACTTAGATGTATTCAGTGTGTTGTTTACCTACCAACTCTGCAGAACAGCTGTTCAGTTCTTACTGTCACACTGCGTTAAGTAACAACTCTCATGTTCAAAGGTATTTTGATCAAGTTTAATGGAATCAAAAGCAATGAGAATGCAGATATTCTTTGATATTATTAAAGTTAAATTACATATACTTTACAATGATATAATTTATATAAATATGCACTCAAGTACATTACAGCTGCATACATGATATGTCAGGATTTTGACTTCACATATTATATGTTCAAGTATTTATTTAAAATAATTTTCCATTATATATAAACATCTGTATATACATACAGTGAATATATAAGTAGGGTAATTTAGTTTTAATATATAAAGAAACAAGAGATTTATAAGATAGTATTCCTTATAAGAAGAAAATTTTATTTACCCACAAATGATCACATCATTCTTGTGTTATAAATAAAAACAGGAAAATGGTTAAAATACCCTAGATTTTAGACAGTCAGATACTTGAGGCATGGAGGAATAATATGATAGGTAGACCTCTTGCCTTGCAAGTATATTCCCTAAAACACTGCCAAGACTTATCCCTGAGCACAGAGACAAAAGCCCTGAATACCACGAGGTATGACCTCAAAATAAAGTAAAACAAAAATATCAGATATGTTAGGATTGGGAACAATTTTAGAATAAAACTGGCATAGAATGGTCCTTAGAGAAATTGGAATTCAATATCAGAAGAAGATAAGAAGTTTTAAAGAACTTTTGCCAAAAAATATTTCTTTTTTATGAAAATGACTATTTTTCATGTGTTTCAATGTGTGTGAGTGTTGTGTATGTATGTGTGTGTGCTATTCCACTGATGCTGGTATATTTGGATGTATATACATGAACATGTGTGTGTTTGGAGTAGAAATAAATATATTGTTTAATATCCATCAATAATATTCAAAGACATGCTGAGTAAATAACAGGTTTTTATTTTTGTTATTTTGGTGGGTGGATTTGGGCTACACTCAGCTGTGCACTGGATTATTCTTATCACTGTGCTCAGAGATCACTCCTTGCAGTGCTCAGGGCACAATACTATATGTCAAGAATTGAACCAGGATGACTATGTTTAAGATAAGTGCCTTATCTCCTTATTATATTTTGGGATCAGGTTTTTATTTAACTAGTAAGTCAGTAAGGATCAGAGTGATATATCAAAATGTTGAGCATATGCTTTGTATGCAGGAGGTACAGATTTAATGCCTGGCATTTTATGATTCCCAGATCAATGCCAGGTGTGATCCTTAAGCACTAAACTGGAAATAACCCCTGAGTAAAATTGTGTGTGGCCCACCCAAAACCAGGACCCTTACACAAAAATAATATTTTTTTCACTTTAGAATTTCTATTTATAGTATGTTATTATTATAGTCATGTTTATCTTAATTACTATATTTTTAGTTCTGATAATTGTGAGGGACTGGAGTGATAGCACAGCAGGTAGGGCGTTTGCCTTGCATGCGGTGACCGGGTTCAATTTTTCCATCCCTCTCAGAGATCCCAGCAAGCTAAAAAGAGTATCCTGCCCAGACGGCAGAGCCTGGCAAGCTACCCATATTTGATATGCCAAAAATAGTAATAAGACTGTCTCAAAATGGAGACATTACTGGTGTGTGCTCTAGCAAATAGATCAACAACAGAACAGTGCCACAGTGCTACATAATTGTGAGTCCCAGGTATGCACTTTACAATTTCAAATTCTTTTCCTTAATAAATAAATATCTTTGTAAGAAAGTATAGTGTCAGATTTATAGTTAGTCAGTAGATTGTTTATTTATATGTGTGAGGCTTACATATAAGAAAGGAAGAGAAGAAAGAAAGAAAGAAAGAAAGAAAGAAAGAAAGAAAGAAAGAAAGAAAGAAAGAAAGAAAGAAAGAAAGAAAGAAAGAAAGAAAGAAAGAAAATGAAAGAGAGAGAAAGAAAGAGAGAAAGAAAGAAAGAAAGAGAAAGAAAGAGAGAGAAAGAAAGAGAGAAAGAAAGAAAGAAAGAAAGAAAGAAAGAAAGAAAGAGAGAGAGAGAGAAAGAAAGAGAGAGAAAGAAAGAAAAGAAAGAGAGAGGAAGAAAGAAAGAAAGAGATAAAGAGAGAGATAGAGAAAGACAGAAAGAAAGGAATAAAGAGAGAAAGAGAGAAATAGAGAGAGAGAAAGAAAGAAAGAAAGAAAGAAAGAAAGAAAGAAAGAAAGAAAGAAAGAAAGAAAGAAAGAAAGAAAGAAAGAAAGAAAGAAAGAAAGAAAAAGAAAGAGAGAAATAGAGAGAAAGAAAGAAAGAAAGAAAGAAAGAAAGAATAAGAGAAAGAAAGAAAGAGAGAGAAAGAGATAACGAGAGAAAGAAAGAAAGGAAGAAAGGAAGGAAGAAAGAGGAAAGAGAGAGAGAAAGAAATGAAAGAAAGAAAGAGAGGAAGAAAGAAAGAAAGAGATAAAGAGAGAGATAGAGAAAGACAGAAAGAAAGGAATAAAGAGAGAAAGAGAGAAATAGAGAGAGAGAAAGAAAGAAAAGAAAGAAAGAAAGAAAGAAAGAAAGAAAGAAAGAAAGAAAGAAAGAAAGAAAGAAAGGAAGGAAGGAAGAAAGAATGAAAGAATGAAAGAAAGAAAGAGAGAGAAAGAGATAACGAGAGAAAGAAAGAAAGAAAGGAAGGAAGAAAGAAAGAAAGAAAGAAAGAAAGAAAGAAAGAGAGAGAAAGAGAGAGAGAAAGAAAGAGAGAAAAAAGAGAGAAAGAGAAAGAGAGGAAGGAATGAAGGAAGGAATGAAGGAAGGAAGGAAGGAAGGAAGGAAGGAAGGAAGGAAGGAAGGAAGGAAGGAAGGAAGGAAGGAAGGGAAAAAGAGAGAAAGAGTGAAAGAAAGGTTAACTTTATTGAGAATGGTATGATTTTTCAGATGATTTATTGTCTTTTAAGCTGTACATTTATTTGCCAAACACATGACCTGTATAAAATGGAATGCATGATTTCTCACTCTTCTTATAAAAGACATTTTTTTCATTGAACACTTGTTCAGATGTATGAACCTTTATGGATTGCTTGCTTAGGATGTATATTAAAATTCTCATGACAAAATTTTATCTAACAATCAGATGTTATTACAATGTCAAAGTTTTTTAATAGCATTACATTGGAAAATGCAGAAGATCTTTGGATTCATTTCCAAATATAAAGAACTTAAGAATTTTCACTCTTATCATCACAATAAAATCGAAACTAACTAGAAATCAAAGCCTCTTCTTGAATTCAACAATTGAGACTCCAGGGCAAACGCATAACCTGAAAAATTCAGATGCAGACAAGTTCAGGGAAACACAGGATCAGCTTGCCCAGAGTAGAAACTACTGTAGGCATAAACTTGCAGGCACTACAGTGTAAATAATAATCTTATAAATTCCTGAGGGCTATTTATATACATATCTATATTAGGTGGCATGGTTATAATCATGACAACACTTGTGGTATTGATGTGTCGTCATTCCACGTCACCACCACCAAAGTGCCCAGGACTCTCCACTACTGCCACAATGTCACCTTTAATTCCCTCTTAATTCTTCCTCCTGTCCCCATTCCTCCTCGTACTGCTTGATAATCTGGGCTTTGTCATATAAATGCAAAGGTTTGGCATTAATTTGAAAAGATAGCTCTTTGGGATAGAGAGAACAGCTCACTGGGCTGAGTGCCAGCTTCCACATGGGAGGCCAGAGTCTTATTCCTGGCACCAGATACTTCCCAAGTACTACGGGGGGCAATCTCTGAGTGAAGAGCTGAAAGAAACCTTCAAAAACCACTGGGCATGGTCCCCAAATAAGAAAAAAAAAAACTAAGTAAAACAAAAAAAGAAGAAATTTTTAGGTGAACCTAAAGATAATAGGGGAGATAAAAATCTGAAAATGAGGAAATTTTAGCACACGACAGAGTTACAGAAAAAAAATAAACAATCTAAGTCTTACCTACATAAATGAAAAGTCCTTCAGTAAAAGTTTATCATGTTATATATTTCTCTACAATATGGATTTCAGATTTTCATAATGATAATACCATGTATTAAAATAATTGTCTAATGTCTCTAAACTCTAATGCAGTTGTGAATAACACTCCACAATAATAGATACAACATGCAGATATGTTTAAACTCTGCATGTTGTATCTATTACTAAGAAAGAACAATAAGGTGGGTCCGAAGAGCAGCCCTCCGGAAGAAGGGTGCACTTATACTCTGCATCCCCCATGGTCCCAAGCACCTTCCAGCTCCCCCATCACTGAGCCAGGGGCGTGACCTCCCAAATAGGGGGCGTGGCCTCCCAGCCAGGGAGTATGGCCTCCTCTTGGGGCTGGCGGCTGCTCACACGGCTGGCTGCAGTTTTTTCTTTCTCACTCTTCTGGATTCATATCTTGACCTCCGTCATGTAATTCTGGGGAAAATATCCTAGCCCTCTTAAATACATTAGGCCAATAGTCCACTTAGCTTATCCCAGTTGCACCATAATACCTCTAGACACAAGAATCTGTACAAATCCAATGTAAAATAATACATCCTCCGACGCTTCACTAGAGGCCTCTCATAAAGCCACAGAGGAACACATGAGAGGAAGTTGCAATCCTGAAGGGGAAAATGGCAACCACTATAGACCAAGCTCACCCAGAATCCCTAATAGCACCAAAAGGGAATACTGATAGTGAGCTAGAAGACCCCACCTCCATACTACCACCACAACATGAAGAAACAGCACAAATCCCCACCATGAGGGGAAGATCAAAAAAAAGATTCAGAAGCCCCAACAGGGGCTACTCACAAATTCAATCACTCCAATAAGGAATTCAGAATCGAAATGTTGAAGATGTTCAATGAACTCAAAGAAACAGTGGAGCAGACATCCAGAAAATTAAAAGAGGAGTTGGAATGAAACAGTTGAATGGGCAGGCAACAAAATACAGGAAGAAATGAGAGCAGAAATAGAAAAGCTACAAACAAAAATGTCACAAATAAAGGATTCGATAGATGAACTAAAAATCTCAGTGGGTGCCCTCAACAGTAGAATGACTACAGCTGATGATAGGATCAGTGAGCTTGAAGATGAGCAGCAGAAAGCTTACAGACAACAACAAACCGTGGGAAAAGACCTCAAAATAGCCCTAAGGTGAACCAGAGTCCTAGGGTATGAATCCAAGAGGAATAGCACAAGAATCATTGGAGTACCAGAAGGACAGAGAGGCAACCCCAATGAAGAAGCCACAGTTAAAGATATCATTGCTGGAAACTTCCCAGAGCTGGAGAATGCAGGCATCTAGATCCAAGGAGCCGAAGGGTGCCAGCTAAAGGAGACCCTAATAAAAAGATTCCAAGGCATATCATAGTAAGGGTGATGGATGACACGGATAGAGACACAATACTGCAAGCAGCAAGGTCAAAAAAGGAAATCACATACAAAGGAGCACCCCTTCTCACACTTCTGTTCAATATAGTACTGGAAGTACTTGTAATAGCGATTAGGCAAGAAAAAGTTAATAAGGGCATCCAGATAGGAAGAGAAGAAATTAAGCTTTCACTATTTGCAGATGATATGATACTATGTTTAGAGAACCCTAAATCCTCTACCAAGAAGCTCCTAGAAACAATAGACTTGTATAGTAAAGTTGCAGGCTATAAAATCAATACCCAAAAGTTCATGGCTTTCCTATATACAAATAATGTGAGAGCAGAAAGTGACTTGAGGAAAGCAATTTCGTTCACAATCATGCTTCAGAAAATCAAATACTTTGGGATCAGCTTAACTAAGGAGGTAAAGAACTTATACAGAGAAAATTATAAAACGCTACTTCAGGAAAATAAAAGAGGACACGAGGAAATGGAAACATATCCCCTGCTCTTGGATTGGGAGAATTAACATTGTCAAAATGGCAATACTTCCAAAAGCATTATGCAGATTCAGTGCAATCCCTATAAGTATACCCATGACATTCTTCAAAGAAATGAACCAAACACTTTTGAAATTTATATGGAATAATAAATTATTGGGAAAAAGAAGATGGGAGGCACCACCTTCCCCAACCTTAAACTCTACCACAAAGCAGTTATAATTAAAACAGCATGTACTGGAAGAAAAACAGAGCTGCAGACAATAGAATAGGGAGGAATACCCTTATACATACTCTCCAATATATGATCACCTAATCTTTGATAAGGGAGCAAGAAATGTGAAGTGGAGCAAGGAAAGCCTCTTCAACAAATGGTGATGGCAAAACTGGACAGCTACATGCAAAAAAATGGGCTCTACCTAACACCATACAAAAAGGTCAGATCAAAATGGTTTAAGACCTCAACATCAAAGCAGAGTCCATCAGGTACATCGAAAACATGGTTGTCAAAACCCTCTACGACATCAAGGCTAACGGTATCTTTAAAGAGAACACTCCACTAGCCAACCAAGTGGAAACAGAGATAAATAGATGGGACTACCTTAAACTGAGAAATTTCTGTACCTCAAAAGATACAGTGACTAGATTACAAAGATAATCTCTAGAATGGAAAAGGCCCAATACCCATCTGATAGTGGGTTGATATCAAGCATATACAAGGCACTGGTTTAACTCTACAAGAAGAAAACAACCAACCCCATCAGAAAATGGGACGATGAAATGAACAGAAACTTTCTCAAAGAATAAATCTGAATGGCCAAAAGGCACATGAAAAAATGCTCTTTATCACTCATCATCAGGGAGATGCAGATCAAAATACCAATGAGATATCATCTCACACCACAGACTGGCCCACCTTCAAAAGAACAAAAGCAACCGGTGTTGGCATGCATGTGGGGATAAAGGGACTCTCCTTCACTGCTGGTGGGAATGCCAACTGCTTCAGCCCTTTTGAAAACAATATGGATGATTCTCAAAAGATTAGAAATTGAACTCACATTTGACCCAGCAATACCACTCCTGGGAATATATCTCGGTGATGTAAAAAAGTATAGTATAAATGACATCTGCACCAGTGTGTTCGTTGCAACACTGTTTACAGTAGCCAGAATCTGGAAAAAAAACGAGTGCCCGAGAACAGATGACGGGCTAAAAATACTCTGGTACAAATACACAATGGAATACTATACAGCTGTTAGAAAAGATGAAGTCATGAAATTTGCATATAGATGGATCAACATGGAAAGTATCAGGTTAAGCGAAATGAGTTAGAAAGAGAGGGGCTGACACAGAAAAATTGCACCCATTTGTGGAATATAAAGTAACAGTATGGGAGACTAACACCCAAGATTATTAAAGATAAGTACTGGGAGGATTACTCCACATCTTATAAACTGGCCTCAGTTTATAAAGAGAAAAGGCAGTTCAGTTTGAGAAGAGATCACCAAGTAAATGGTCCTTGGGATAAGAGACGCACCCTAAAAACAGGCTGTAGACGGAACATGATGGCCACACAACACCTCTGTTGCAAACCACAACACTCAAAAGGAAAGAGAGAGCAAAAGGGAAAGCCCTGCCACAGAGGCGAGGTGGGGTCCTGGAGGAGGAACGGGGTGTGGATGGTCGGAGGGATGATGGGACCATTGGTGGTGGAAAATGGGCACTGGTGAAGGTATGGATACTTGACCATTGTATGACTGAAATGTAAGCACAGAACTTTGTAAGTCTGTAACTGTACCTCATGGTGATTCACTAATTAAAAAAAAAGAAAGAACAATAAGCAGAAACCAAAATCTGATGTTCAGTGGGAAGCTTATCACAGGGGAGAGAAAGGGAATATGATAGGGAGTGGGACATGCAACCTGGTGGAGCAAATTTATGATTCTGGTGAAGAGTGCGGAGCTGTAATATGCCATGCATGAAAGCTTATAAGAACAATGGTGTAAATCACAATGCCTAATTTTTAAAAAGTGCCTATTACAGAGGCAGGCTAGGGCATGTGAAGGAGTGTGAAGACACTAGTTGAGGGAAGTAGACACTGGTGTTAAAAGCTTGTATATCATGAATAACTGTTAATAAAAATTTTTTGCGTGTTTATGAAAAAATTAAAAATATACAAAGCAAATACAGAAATACCAAGATTTTAAAAAAATACTATAGCAGAAATAAAGAATGTCATAGATGGTGACAAATAAATATTTGTTGAGGGGAAAAATCAGTGAGTAAATATGAACAATGTTTTTATAAATTTTATAAAGAAAAAATTACAAATAGATAAAAAATAAAATATAGAACTTAGAATCTAAGAACAATGAGATATTTTCAAGGTCAGTTTTAAGCCAGTTAGAACACTAACACGAGGGAAACACAAAAATGAAGATATTGAAGCAGTAATAGGTAAGATCTTTCTAAAAATAATAGCTTCCAAAGAATTGATCCAAAAAATATTTGAGTGAGAGAAGTACAAAAAAAATCTACATATAGTTATAGAATGTTCAAGCTCATTAGATACAAAGACAAGAAAATCATGAAAGAATGCAGGTAAATACTGTGAATGAAAAAGAAAACATCATTTCATATTTCTTATCAGAGACCAGAATGAAATATTTCAAATACTAAAAGGGAAAAAATCCACAAGGCCTGAATTGCATCTCCAGAAAAGTAAATATTCAAAACTAAAAATAATGATTTTCTCAAAATCACAAAAATTGAGAAAAGTCATCACCAGCAAACCCACTGTACAAGACATGTTTTAAAAGTACTTTGTTGTAGTTGTCTTTGAGAAAAGAAAAACATTTGAAACTTGGATCTAAATACCCAAAGTATTCTACATATATCATACAATGGAAATAATATCAATTTTTTAAATGAACGTAGGAAGGACATTTATATTCTAGTATCAGACACCAATAACACCCATAAAATGCTATAGTATTATTGAAGAATAAAATAAGATTTCTTATAATATATGCTGAAAAGTATATAGAGATGAGTTAATTTTTTTCTTGGGGGAATGGAGACTCATAGCTGATGGTAAGAAGAAAACAAAATAATATAAATTAAATTAAATTAAAAAAGGAAAATGGAAGAATAAAAACATTCACTAGAAGACAATTACAAGCATGTTAGAAATTAACAAAACATGTCAGTAACCTCTTCGCTCCTTCATTGAAGATTAATACCTGAAGACTTGTCTGGAGTTTCAATTCTATTCCATTAATCAAAGTTTTTGTCCTCATTCTAATATCACACCATTTTGATTACTTATAGCTTTATTATACAATTTGGAGTTCAAAAAAGAGGCCTCCTATTCTCTTTCATCCTAGAATTACTCCCACTGCCTGCCTCTCCATGTGCCTTTCTAACCAAGCACTCCCCTAACCCAGGTAGCTTGGACTCCAGATCGCCCTCTGCTCTTCTCACCCCTTCTGAAAGAAATCTCACGCTGGCTCTGGGGACTCCCAGGGCCGGGGGAGCCCCCACTTCCCACCGCCTGCCTCTCCACGCACCACCGTTCAACCAAGCACTCCCCTCACCCAGGTAATTCCCCTAACCCAGGTAACCCTGGGGTCCTGCCAATCAGCTAGGGGGGGAGTGTCCCCTACGTCAGGGGGCATGGCCTCAAAAAGGGGCATGGCCTTCTTCCAGATTGGCATCCACAGTTATTTTTTCCACCTTTCCTACACTGAGAACTTAGATCACAATCTGTATGACTTATTCATTCGAAGAACAACCTGGCCATCTCAATAACTATATGTCAATAACCCATTAACCTATCCTAACTTCACACAAACTGTTAGGAACACAAGAAGCCCTCATAAAGACATCATAGCCTCAAGCCTTGACTAGAAGCCCTACATAAATGAGGAAGAGTGCATTAGTGTAAGGAACTATTCTAGAAGGGGAAAAGGATAACATCATTAACTTAGCTCACCTAGAATCCCCTCCTGTAGCAAGAGGGAATAGAGATAGAGAATAGGAAGGTTTCACCTCTATCATCCCATAACAACATAAAGAAATATCGAAAAAAAAACCACCACAAGGAGAAAATGAAGAAGAGATTCCATAAGCCTCAAGAGGGACCAATCACAAATGCAACCTCCTCTCAGATAAAGAATTAAGAAAAGAAATTAAAGATGGTCGATGAACTCAAAGCAACTATGGAACGGATAACCATGAAAATACAGGTAGAAATGAGAGCAGAAATTTCAAAGCTATGACCAGAAGTGACACAATAAACTAAGGGATGATATGAACACAAAATGGAACGAACCACCAAGAAAATACAGGAAGAAATTATAGCAGAAATTTCAAAACTATGAACAGAAGTGACACAATTAAAGGAATCAGTAGATGAAATAAAAAACTCAGTAGTAGCCCTCAACAGTAGAATGGCTATAGCTGAAGATAGAATCAGTGAGATTGAAGATGAGCTGCAGAAAACATATAGGCAACAAAAAATAATGGCAAAAGACCTCAAAATGGCTCTAGGGCTAATAAGAGTAATAGGGGATGACCTCAAGAGGAAGAACATAAGAATCATTGGAGTACCAGAAGCACAGGGAACTTATCCCAATGAAAAAAACACAGTTAAAGACATCATTGCTAAGAAATTCCCAGAGCTGGAGAATTCAGGCATCCAGATCCAAGGAGCCCAAAGGATGCCAGCAAAAAGGGACCCCAACAGAAAAACTCCAAGGCATATCATAGTCACAATGATGGATGCCGTGGATAGAGACACAATACTGCAAGCAGCAAGGTCAAAGAAGGAAATCACATACAAAGGATCACCCCTTAGATTTACAGCAGACCTATCAGAGGAAACACTCCAAGCCCAAAGACAGTGGTAGGATATAGTGAAAAAGCTCAATGAAATGAACGTCTCACCAAGATGACTCTATCCAGCTAAACTCTCACTTAAACTCGAAGGAACCATATAATATTTCACAGGTAAAGAACAACTCAGGAACTTCATAGACTCAAAACCAAACCTAAAAGAAGGACTAAAGGGGCTGCTGTAAGACAAAGAAAAACACTAACAAGAACAACAAACCCAACAGGAAGATGGCACATAATCCCATGACAATAATCTCTCTTAATGTCAATGGTCTGAATGCACCAATCAAGAGACACAGAGTAGCAAAGTGGATTTGGAAACTAAACCCAAATTTATGCAGCCTACAAGAAACACAACTGAACAGTCAGAGCAAACACAGGCTCAAAGTCAAAAGATGGAAAACAATCCTACAAGCAAACAACTCCCTCAAAAATGCTGGGGTGACCATACTAGTACCTAACAACATAGATTTCAGGCTGAAAAAGATTAGAAGGGACAGCTAAGATCATTTTCTATTCATCAAGGGATATGTACAACAGGAAGAAATCACACGCTTAAACATATATGCACCTAATGAGCGACCAGCTAAATATTTAAAACAACTCCTAACAGGCTTTAAGAATATCACTAGCACCACAATATTAGTCGGAGACTTTAACACCATCTTATCACCTCTGGATAGATCAACAAGAACAAAAATCAGAAAGGAAACAATTGCCCTAAAGGAAGAAATAGAAGATAGAGGGCTAATAGACATATACAGGGCTTTACACCCCCAAAAGGAAGAATATACATTTTTCTCCAGTGCACATGGAACATTCTCCAAAATAGACCACGTGCTGGGTCACAAAATATACCTCAACAGAATCAGCAAAATAGAAATTGTGTCAACCATTTTTTCAGACCATGATGCACTGAAAATAGAAGCTAAGCACACACAGACACGGAGCACTAAAATGAATACCTGTTGGAAATTAAACAACTCCCTGTTGAACAACGAATGGGTCAAGAAAGAAATCAAGGAAGAGATCAAAAGATACCTCGAAACAAATGAGAATGAAGACACAAGCTACCAGAACCTATGGGACGCGGCTAAAGATGTGCTAACGGGAAAATTTATAGTTCTGCAAGCATTCCTCAAGAGGGAAGAGAGGTCCTACAAGAAAGATCTTGACTTCACAGCTCAAGATCTTAGAAAAGGACCAGCAAAAGGAACCAAAGCCAGACCAAAGGAAAGAAGTAATAAAACTCAGAGCAGAAATTAATGATATGGAAACCCAGAAAACAATCCGAAAGATCAATAAAACAAAGAGCTGGTTCTTCGAGAAAGCAAACAAGTAAACAAAACTGCTAGCAAAACTCATAAAGAAAGAAAGAGAGAGAACCCTAATAAACCGAATCAGAAATGAAAAGGGGCAAATCACAACACAAACTAATGAAATTCAAAAGATCATCAGAGTCTACTTTGAAAATCTCTATGCCATGAAACAAGAGAACCTAAAAGAAATGGACAAATTCCTTAATTCCTACAATCTCCCAAGACTGAATCAAGAAGACTTGGAATACCTGAATAGACTCATTAATATCAAGGAAATTGAAACTATTATCAAATGTCTTCCCCAAAACAAAAGCCCAAGCCCAGATGGAATCACTAGCAAATTCTTCCAAATATTTTAAGAGGACTTGTTTCTAGTTCTCTTCAAGGTTTTCAAGGAAATTGAAGAAACGGACTCTACCAAACAGTGTCTATGAGGCTTATATCTCCATAATACCAAAAGCAAACAAAGATAACGCTAACAAAGAAAACTGCAAGCCAATATCCCTGATGAACAAGGATGCAAAGATTCTCAGCAAAATATTAGTAAATAGAATCCACCAACTCTCAAAAAAGATCATACATCATGACCAAGTAGGATTCATCCCAGGAATGCAAGGATGATTTAACATGCGGAAATCAATCAATGTAATCCATCCTATCAACAAAAGTAAAGATAAAAACCATATGATCATTTCAATAGATGCAGAGAAAGCATTTTACAAGATCCAACACCCATTTATGATGAAAACTCTCACCAAAATAGGCTTAGAAGGAACTTTCTTCAAGATAGTTGAAGCCATCTACCACAAACCCATGACAAGCATTATCCTCAATGGATAAACAAGAAGGGCCTTTCCTCTTAGATCAGAGACAAGAAAAGGATGCCCACTGTCACCACTTCTGTTCAACATAGTACTGGAACTACTTGCAATAGCAATTAGGCAAGAAAAGGACATTAAGGGTATTCAGATAGGAAAGAAAGAAATCAAGCCCTCACTATTTGCAGATGACATGATTCTATACCTAGCGAATCCTAAAACCTCCACTAAGAAACTCCTAGAAACAATATACTTGTACAGCAAAGTACAGGCTATAAAATCAATACCCCCAAATTCATGGCCTTCCTATACGCAAATAGTGAGACCAAGGAAAGTGACATTTAAAATATCCCATTAACAATTGTGCCCCAGAAAATCAAGTACCTCAGAATCAGCCTAAATAAGAAGGTAAAGGATCTCTACAAGGAAAACATTAAATCGCTACTCAACGAAATAAAAGAGGACACGAGGAAATGAAAGCATATTCCCTGCTCATGGATAGGAAGAATTAACATTGTCAAAATGACAATACTCCCCAAAGGACTATACAGATTCAATGCAATCCCTGTAAGGGTACCCATGAAATTCTTCAAAGAAATTGATCAAACACTCCTGAAATTCGTATGGAACAATAAATGCCCACGAATATCAAAAGAAATTCTTGGGAAAAAGACGATGGGAGGCATCACCCTCCCCAACTTCAAACTGTACTACAAAGTGGTAACAGTTAAATCAGCATGGTACTGGAACAAAGGCAGAGCCGCTGATCAACAGAACAGGATGGAATATCCCTACATGCAGCCGCAAATGTATGATCAACTGATCTTTGATAAGGGAGCAAGAAATGTGAAGTGGAGCAAGGAAAGCCTCTTTAACAAATGGTGCTGACGTAACTGGACAACCACATGCAAAACAATGGGCTTAGACCTCGATCTAACACCATGCACAAAAGTCAGATCAAAATGGATTAAAGACCTCAGCATCAGGCCACAATCCATAAGATACATGAAGACAAGGTTGGTGAAACTCTCCACAATATTGAAGCTAACAGTATCTTCAAAGATGACATGCAACTGAGCAACCAAGTGGAAACAGAGATAAACAGATGGGACTATATTAATCTAAGAAGTTTCTGTACCACAAAAGGTACAGTGACTAGAATACAAAGGCAATCTACAGAATGAAAAAGGATATTCACCCAATACCTATCTGATAAGGGTTTTATATCAACGGTATAAAAGGCACAGGTTGACCTTTACAAGAAGAAAACATCCAACCCCATCAAAAAATGGGGCAAAGAAATGAACAGAAATTTTCTCAAGGAAGAAATTCGAATGGCTAAAAGGCACATGAAAAAATGTTCTTCATCACTAATCATCAGGGACATGCAGATCAAAACAACTATGAGATACCACCTCATACCAGAGAGACTGGCTCACATCCAATAGAACAAAAGCAACTGCTGTTGGCGTGGATGTGGGATGAAAGAAACCCTCATACAATGCTGGTGGGAATGCCGACTGGTTCAGCCCTTTTGGAAAACAATACGGTCACTTCTCAAAAAATTAGAAATTGAGCTCCCATTTGACCCAGCAATACCACTTCTGGGAATATATCCCAGAGAGCCAAACAAGTACAGTGGAAATGACCATGACATCTGCACCTGTATGTTCATCGCAGCACTGTTTACAATAGCCAGAATCTGGAAAAAACACAAGTGCCTGAAAACAGATGACTGGTTAAAGAAACTTTGGTACATCTACACAATGAAATACTATGCAGCTGTCAGAAAGGATAAAGTCATGAACTCTGCATATAAGTGGATCAACATGGACGTATCATGCTAAGTGAAATGAGTCAGAATGAAAGAGACAGACATAGAAAAATGGCACTCATTTACGGAATATAAAACAATAGAATGGGAGACCAACACCCAAGAATATTAGCAATAAGTACCAGGAGGCCTGCTCCATGGCTTGGAAGCTGCCTCACATGCTGGGGGAGAGGGCATCTCAGATAGAGAAGGGAACACCAACTAAAGTGTAGTGGAGGATGCACTCGGGATGGGAGAGGTGGGTTGAAAGCAGACTATAGATTGAACACGATAGCCACTACCCAGTATCTCCAATCCAAACCGTAACACCCAAAAGGAGAGAGAGAACAATAAGGAATTCCCTGTCATGGCGGGGGGGGGGGAGACAGTCTGGGGGGAGGGACCCTCGGGCCATCGGTGGAGGAGAATGAGCACTGGTGGAGGGATGGGTGCTCAAGCATTGTATAACTGTAACACAGGCACGAAACTCTGTAACTGCACCCTCACAGTGACTCATTAATAAAAAAATAAGTAATATCCTAGAATTACTTTGGCTATTAGAGGAGGTTTATTATACACATAAGTTTTAACAACATTTGATCTATGTCCCTTAAAAAATATCATGGGTAAATAAAGTAATCCAAAAGAAGAAGAACAAATGCAAGAATATATCCCTTATATGTGGCATAAAGAGCAGTACTAGGAAACAATGTTTTAAGGAAGAATGCCTAGATCACCTTAACCCCAGACTATAAGGAGGACAATGATAGAGAATGGAATGGGGAAGAAGAAAAAGGGGGAGGGGACCTGGGGTCAAGGGAATTCAGATACATCAGTGATGTAAAGGAGAGGTATAACAAACTAGCCAAACCACAGATTCAACAGCACTGAAAAGTGAGATCTAAATTTCAACAACCAAACTTAAAAATGTGCCTTAAAGTGACAGGGTGATGAGAATGGAACCTGTGCACATTGGTGGAAGGAGGTTAACACTGGTTGTAGAATATTGTGTTGGAGCATTTTATGTCTAAAATTCGACTATGAACAACTGTGTAACTCATGGTGCCTTAAAAAACAAAATTAAAACTATAAAAACTGGTCATGAATTTTTTTATAGGGACTATTGTGAATATCTTAAACCAAGCTCCTGGAAGGGCATGACCGAAAAATCTTATAGTCTACTTCTCCCTCTGGGAGAACATGGCAAGCTACTGAGAGTTTCCTGCCCACATGGGAGAGCCCTGCAAACTCCCCATGGTATACTCATAGGCCAAAACCAGTAACAATGTTGGGTTTCATTCCCCTGACTCTGAAAGAGCCTCCAATGTGGCATTGTTGGGAAGGTCAAGTAAAGAGAGGCTTCTAAAATCTCAGGGCTAGGATGAATGAAGATGTTACTGAGACCACTTGAGAAATTCGACAATCAACGGGATGATGATGATGATGATGATGATGATGATGATGATGATGATGATGATGATGATGATGACAGTGAATATCTATAGTGGTTTGGGAAAGTTGCCTTTTTGACCATGTTAATCCTTCCAGTTTATGGTGTATTTCCATTTTCTCTGTCCTCTTTCACTTCTTTAAGCAGTGAAATTTATAGTTTTCTCCATATAGATGTTTCACCTTTTGTTAAGCTACTTTCCAGGTACTTGATTTTCTGAGTTATGATGATTTTATCTATTTATTCTATGGCTACATAGTACTCTATTTGGCACATGCCATAATTTCAATATCTATTCAAGTGTTGTTGTACAGTTAGTTGTTTATATATCTCACTGGTCACCCTCCAGAACACAAGGCTGCTTCTCCCAGAAAGGTGCATAAAATGAGGCCCCCATAGCCATGCCACTGGACTTCACACCAGGGGTGCCCCAGAAGGGGTCAGGTGAGAGCCCTCCCCTCCAGAAGGGATCCAGCCCCAGCAGCCAACCTCCACTACCCCACCACTGCCACCACTGCCAGGCCACTTTCCATACACTCGGGCTGACCCTCATGCATGAGTGAACATATTTCTGAACCGCACGGTTGCTTTGGGGCCACAACACATCATCATAAAGGGAAATTTTATATATATATATATATATATGCCTCTCAGAGAGCCTGACAAGCTACCGAGAGTATCCCGTCTGCCTGCATGGAAGAGCCTGGCAAGCTCCCTGTGGTGTATTCGATATGCCAAATACAGTAACAATAACAGATCTCATTCCCCTGACCCTGTAAATAGCCTCCAATCATTGGGAAAAATGAATAAGGAGAAGCTGCTAAAATCTCAGGGCTGGGACAAATGGAGACGTTATTGGCACCCACTCAAGTAAATCGATGAACAATGGGATGACAATGATACAGTGATACATTGACAGTGATATACCTTCATAGGCATACAAATATCTTTAAATTAGTGCATATGTGTTTTGTAATTAGATAACATTGAGTAGAATAACTATAATATAATGTTTCATAATTGAGTTTCAGTAATACAATGATCAAACACCAATCCCTCCCCCAGTGTAACTTTCCCACCACCAATGTCCCCAGTATCCCTCCCACAACCACCACTCCACTCCCACCTGCTTCTGTGGCTGGAACCTTCTTTCTTACACTCTCTCTACTTTGGAACATTATGGTTTGCAATACAGATACTGAGAGATCATCATGTTTCGTCCTTTGTGTACTTTTAGCACACCTCTCCCATGCAGAGCGATCCCTCCAACCATCATTGACTTAGTGACCCTTTCATTATTCCTGATTGCCTCTTCCACCATCACAATAGGCAGGCTTCCACCCATGGAACAATTGCCCTGGCCCTTGTGTCTATTGTCCTTGGGTGTTAGTCTCATACCATGTTATTTTATATATACCACAAATGAGTGCAGTCATTCTATGTCTGTGCCTCTCTTTCTGACAAATTTCACTTAGCATGATACTCTCCGTGTCCATCCACTTATAATCAAATTTAATCACTGCATTTTGTTTTAATTTATTTATTTTTAATGAGAGAATCACCGTGAGGGTACAGTTACAGATTTATACACTTTTGTGCTTATACTTCCCTCATGCAAAGTTCGGGAACCCATCCTTTCACCAGTGCCCATTCTCCACCACCCGTAAACCCAGCGTCCCTCCCACCCTCCCCAATCCCATCTCCCCCCCACCCCACCCTGCCACTGTGGCAAGGCATTCCCTTCTGTTCTCTCTCTCTAATTAGCTGTTGTGGTTTGCAATAAAGGTGTTGAGTGGCCGCTGTGCTCAGTCTCTAGCCCTCATTCAGCCCGCAACTCCCTTCCCCCACATGGCCTTCGACTACAATGTAGTTGGTGATCGCTTCTCTGAGTTGACCTTTCCCCGGAACGTGAGGCCAGCCTCGAAGCCATGGAGTCAACCTCCTGGTACTTATTTCTACAGTTCTTGGGTGTTAGTCTCCCACTCTGTTATTCTATATACCATAGATGAGTGCAATCTTTCTATGTCTGTCTCTCTCTTTCTGACTCATTTCACTCAGCATGAAACTTTTCATGCCCATCCACTTAACTACAAAATTCTTGACTTCCTTTTTTCTAACAGCTGCATAGTATTCCATTGTATAGATGTACCAAAGTTTCCTCAACCAGTCATCCGTTCTGGGGCATTCGGGTTTTTTCCAGATTCTGGCTATTGTAAACAGTGCTGCGATGAACATACATGTGCAGATGTTGTTTCGATTGTACTTTTTTGCCTCTCTGGGATATATTCCCAGCAGTGGTATTGCTGGGTCAAATGGGAATTCAATATCTAATTTTTTGAGAGTCGTCCAAATTGTTTTCCAGAAGGGCTGAACCAGTCGGCATTCCCACCAGCAGTGAAGAAGGGTCCCTTTCTCCCCACATCCTCTCCAACAGCGGTTGCTTTTGTTCTTTTGGATGTGTGCTAGTCTCTGTGGTGTGAGGTGGTATCTCATGGTTGTTTTGATCTGCATCTCTCTGATGATTAGTGATGTAGAGCACTTTTTCATGTGCCTTTTGGCCATTCGTATTTCTTCCTTGGTAAAGTTTCTGTTCATTTCTTTGCCCCATTTTTTGATGGGGTTGGATGTTTTCTTCTTGTAGAGCTCAACCAGTGCTTTATATACCATTGATATCAACCCCTTATCTGATGGGTATTGTGTAAATATCCTTTCCCATTCTGTGGATAGTCTTTGTATTCTGGTCACTGTATCTCTTGCGGTGCAGAAGCTTTTTAGTTTAATATAGTCCCATTTGTTGATCTCTGTTTTTACTAGATTGCTTAGTTCCGTGTCACCTTTGAAGATACCTTTATCTTCAATATCGTGGAGGGTTTCGCCGACCTTGTCTTCAATGTACCTTATGGTTTGTGGTCTAATGTTGAGGTCTTTAATCCATTTTGATCTGACTTTTGAATCACTGCATTTTTTAAGAGCTGCATTCCACTGTGTAGATGTACCATAGTTGTTTTGGTTTTTTTTTTTTTTTTAATCAGTCATCTATTCTTGGGCACTCAGATTGTTTCCAGATGCAAACAAGTCCAGATGACATTTTTACTGTGTTTTTTTAACAACTCCCGGATATATTCCCAGAAGTAGTATTGTTGGGTCAGATGGAAGTTCAGTTTCTATTTGAGAAATGTCCATATTGTTTTCCAAAAAGGCTGGACCAGTCAGCATTCCCAACAATGAAAGATAGTAAGTTTCTCCCATATCCCTGCCAGCACTGATTGTTCTATGTTCTTTTTGATGTGTGACAGTTGCTGGGGTGTAAGATGGTATCTCATCATTGTTTTGATTTGCATCTCTCTAATGATTAGCAATGTAGAGCATTTTTTTCATGTGTCTTTTGGCCATTTGTATTTCTTTTTGTGTAAGTTTCTATTCATTTCTTCTCCTCATTTCTTGACGGGGTTGGATGTTTTTTCCTTTACACTCCTAAACAGTGTCTTATATATCCTGAATATTAACCCTTTATCTGATAAGTATTGGGTAAATAATTACCATTATTTATTGGTCGCACTGTAACACTGTCGTCCCGTTGTCCATCAATTTTCCCAAGAGGGTATCAGTAACATCTCCATTGTGAGACTTGTTGTTACTGTTTTTGGCATATCGAATACACCATAGGAAGCTTGCCAGGCTCTGCCATGCGAGTGGAATACTCTCGGTAACTTGCCGGACTCTCTGAGAGGAACGGAGGAATTGAACCCGGGCCAGCCGCGTGCAAGGCAAACGCCCTACCGGCTATACTATTGCTCCAGTCCAATTTTACCAATTAAATTAAATTTTACCAATAAATAATTATTTTTTAATTTTTTGATAAATTATTTTATTGATAATAAATTTTATCAATAAATAATGTGCTGTCTCTGTATTTTGGTCACAGTTCCTTTGAGGTGCAGAAGCTTCTTCGTTTAATGTAGAACTATTTATTTATCTTTGTCTTCAATTGATTGGTCAGTGGTGTTTCATCCTAAAAGATATCTTTCGCTTCAGTGTCATGGAGAGTTCTGCCTGGACCTTGTGGATTCAAGTCTGATATTGAGATCTTCAAAGTATTTTGATCTGACTTTTGTGACTGGTGTTGGAGAGAGTCTTCGTTGATTTTTTTGCAGGTAGCTGTCAAGTTTTCCTAGCACCACTTGTTCAAGAGGCTTCTCTTGCTCTGCTTCACATTTCTTGCTCCTATATCAAAGAGTAAGTGATAATATATTTGAGGGTCTGTGTCAGGCTATAGCACTGTAGCACTGTCATTCCGTTGTTCATCAATTTGCTTGAGCAGGCACCAGTAACGTCTCCAATGTGTGACTTGTTGTTACTGTTTTTGGCATATCGAATGCGGGTGGGATACTCCCAGTAGATTGTGGGCTCTCCAAGAGGGACATATTTTTATATTTATGTACATGTATGTAAATATAAATACCTACAGGATTAAACATAAATACCTATTTTATATTTATGTACATGTATGTAAATATAAATATTCCAACCCTAATAAGGGAGGCTAATGGGCAGCAAACCATACTGGTCACCTTGTAGCCTTTTTTGGCCTTTAAACAGGTCTGAATCCTTTTTATCATTCTGGTGACTACTAGATTGATGGGACTTTACTAATTCCAAATACAATACTTATTATTTTGGTCTGATATTATTGAACCGACAGATGGGATCCAGAAACCTGATCAACCTGTGAGTAATCACAGGTAAATGGAATGGCCTGCTGGGATGTAGGGAGCTTGGGGAACTGACCCATATTCCAAACAGTCAGACATTTGATTCAAGGGGCCCCTTCCATCCTGTCAAACGTCTTTCTACGCACAGTAAAATTCATTTAAGCTGTTTCCAGTAGAGGCCAAAGAGATAGGACTGCAGATAGGACACTTGTCTTGTACCAGGTTTAACAGGGTCCCCGAGCACCACCAGAATTAATCTATGAGTATTTCTGGGTGTGACCCAAAAATATGGAAAAAAAGTTTAAAAATTAAAAAAACAAACCCTTAATTTCACTCCATTAAAGAACATTGCCAGGGCCATTTTCCTAAGATTAGACTTTCAAAAATATTTATCCTGTATTCTTACACAATGCTAATCAGTACCTGAAAACAAGGGAGGCAGAGATAACACTGGGGAAGGAGCTGATGACACACAGCACACCTGGATTCCAACCACAGTACCCCACAATGATCAGCCTTAGGAGACTACAGGAATCCAGGAATTTATCCATTTCTTCAAGTTTTTCTTGTTTCAATAAAAATTCTCAAAGTAATCTCTGATGATCCTTTGAATTTGTTTAGTTTCTGTTGCAATGCCCTCCTTTTAATTTCTGATTCAGTTTGTTAGGGTTCTCTCTCTTTTTCTTTGTGAATCTTGCTCTGGTTTATTGACCTTTTTTATTTTCTCAAAGAAACAGATCTTGGTTTCATTGGTCTTTCACATTTTTTTGGATTCCAGCTTATTAATTTCTGCTCTAAGTTTTATTATTTGCATCCTCTTACCTGGTTTAGGCTCCTTTTGTTTTCAAGATCTTAAGCTGTGTAGTTAAATTATTTATGTGGGTTCTTTCTTCTTTTCTGATAAATGCTTGCAAAGCTATAAACATTCCTCTTAACACTGCTTTTTCTGTTTCTTACAAGTTCTGATAGCACACCTCTTTATTCTCTTTTGTTTCCAGAAATCTTTTGATTTCCGCTTTGACTTCCTCTCTACACCACTAGTTGTGAGTTGTTGTAAGTGAGTTGTGAGTTGTTTAATTTCCATGTGTTTGTTTTGATTCTCCATTTCTGGGTTTGACTCACTTCTATTTTAAGTCCCCCATGGTATAAAAAGTTAGTTAATACAATTTTTATTATTTTAACTTTACGGAGGTATGTTTTGTGGTCTGAGATTGAAGGAGGCAGACAGAGGATCTTGTTTCTGGGTCTCATAGAGCCTAAAGTTCAAGGTCACAACATTCTGCTTACCTGATTCTGTGGGGCTTCACTTGTGCATGATGTTTGGCCCAAGTGTATGGAGAATGGCCTGGAGGGTGGCGGTGGCTAGGAAGTGGAGAAGACATCAATCACATAATGCCATTTTTGACACTGGAGAATTGTTCCTCAGAACATGAGACAACAGAGGGATCGGTGGCATCGGTGTCCTTGTCAACACAAACTTGGCCATGAGCATTGATTCACTCGAATGTCTAACAACCCAAATTGCATGATTACACTTGAATATATGTGGCTCACTCCTTGCAGTTTCTATCTTCGTCATCTACGCACCAACATCCAACTACGATGAAAAAGAAATTGAGAAGTTCTACATGGAACTGGAGAAATTCTATAAAGACCACACCTTCTACAAGATCATTGTGGGTGATTTCAATGCCAAGATAGGAGCAAAAACGTCGCCTGAGGAACTACACATTGGGACCCAGGGCCTAGAATGGAACAAACTGGGTGAAAGATGGTCTGAGTTCATCATGTCGAACAAGACCATCCATGGTAATTCACAGTTCCAGAAGTCCGAATCTAAACGTTGGACACGGGAGTCTCCCAGCGGACAGGTCCACAATGAAACTGACCACATCACACTCAATTGAAGGTTTTTCCATACTGATGTCTCTGTTGTCCCCAAATTCCAAATGGGGTTGGGCCACCATCTCCTTCGTGAAAAATTCTACTTCACAGAGCGGGAAGAAAGGTCTGCAAAGTTTAAGTTTAAGAAGGGAACTCCCAGAATGACCATGAACTGGTAGCTCTTTGGCACTATTGCAGCAATATGGGAAGATGCCGTCACTGACAGCATCAACGAGGAATACGACTGGTTCAGCACCTCCAAGACTGCGTGAAGAATGCCGAGAGTGAGAAAGCAACAAACAGATGCCTGTCTTAGGAAACTCTTGAGCTCATTTGTCAACGTGGTTTGGCGTGAGCCTCAGGCAACCACAGGCTAACGTCTGAGCTCACAAAACTGTGCAGAGAAGCCATAAAGGAAGACCACAAAGAGAGAAGAGCAGCAGTGTTGGTTGATACAGCAGAAGCTGGGAAAAGGATTTGCAATGCTCGCCTGTCCTTCACCAACTACAAGACCAAGATGATTGCCATCCAACATCCTGATGAATCTATCACATCTTCCAGAAAGGCAATGGAGAGGATTATTCATGACTTCTACTCAGATAGCTGACAGCCTGTCCACCTGACCATGTACCAAATTCCGCAGGATGGATATGTAGTTCCCAACATCCTCACTTCCGAAATCTGACATGCCATTTCGTTGGTAAAGCACCCGGTTTGGACAGCACCCGGTTTGGACAAGGTCAGACACGAACACCTGAAGAATCTGCCACCAGTACTCATCAATACACTGGCTCTTCACACACTACCTGTCTGAATGCAAGGTTCCGTCCCAGTGGAAAACCAGCAGGACCATTCCATTGAACAAGAAGGGAGACATCCACAACATGGACAACTATCGCCCAACCTGCCTGCTGTTTGTTGTCTACAAGTTGTTCACTTGTGTCATCCTGAATAAATAGGCAGAACACTAGATGAAGGACAACTATGTGAGCAAGCTGGGTTCCGAAAAAAATTCAGCACGATCGACCATATCCATACTCATACCAAACTCATTGAAGTTTTGCGAGAGTTCAAGATACCACTCTGTCTAACATTCATTGATTTAAAGAAGACCTTTGATTTTGTTGAGACTGAATCGGTCATCGAAATCCTAGCCAATCAGGGCATTCAAACTCAGTACATCAAGATCCTCCTTGAGCTGTATTACCAATTCACCACCAGGATCTCAGCATTCTACAAGGAAGTGATCATTGACATAAAGAGAGGGGTTTGGCAGGGTGATACCATTTCAACAAAAATCTTCGGTGCCACCCTCGAGAATGCCATGCAATGACTGGAATGGGAAGGAATGGGAGTGAAGATAGGTGGTCAGCAACTACACCACCTCTGCTTCACTGATGACATCGTTGTGATAATGCCAAACATTAGCCAAGTGGCACAAATCCTGGACGACTTCGACTGCGAGTGTGGAAAGGTCGGACTGCAGCTGAATCTCAGTAAGATGATGCTCATTGAAAACAGACTAGTTCCTGAAGTTCCATTTACTCTCAATGGAATGAACATCTCTGAATGCAGCAGCTATGTGTACCTGGGTTGGGAAGTCAACATGAGGAACGATTTTGCACCAGAATTGCGCAGAAGAGAGCAGTGTGGAATGCCTTCAAGAGCGTCGAAGAAGTAGTAAAGAGGAAAAAAAACCCTCCGACTCCAGGGACATCTTTTCACTTCCATCATTCTTCCTGCACTAACATATGTCTCAGAGATCTGAGCCCTACGAAAACGATGAGAATGCTCTTCAGGTATCCCAAAGAGGAATCAAAAGAGCTATGTTTGGAGTATCATGTCTCACTTAAGTGAGAGAAGAAATCCAGAGTTTTGAGCTCCATTGATGTTCAAGAATCAGGGACACTGTCCCGTTTGCATCAAAAATCAGATGGGCCAGACATGTAATTCGATTGAGATGATCACTTGACTAGAGCTGTTATGACTGGATTTCACAGGACATCAAAAGACCGCGTGGCTGCCCACCAACGAGATGGTCAGACTTCTTCATCAAAACCCTGAATAAATGGTTTGAGGCTCTTCCTGTTCCTGGAGTGAACAGCCCAATGATATTTCATTGGGCTACACTAGCACGTGACAGGGATAAATGGGGATTTTACTGGCGCCCACTCGAGCAAATCAAAGATCAAAGGGATGACAAGTGATACAAGTGATGTTTGTGGCCCTGCTTGTGGTCTATCTTGGAGAATGTCTTATGTGCACTGGAGAAGAATGTGTATTCAGCTTTTTGTGGATGAAAAAGCCTATGTATATCTACTAACCACCTCTTTTCCATTCCTTCCCTCAAATAAAGTATTTCCTTTTTGAGTTTTATTCTAGTTGGTATTTTGAGAGGTGGCAAAACAGTGTTGAAATTTCTATTATTACGTTGCTATCACTGTCCTTCTTCAACTCTATGAGCAGTTGTTTTAATTGTATGGCTGGTCCTTCATTAGGTGCATATATGTTCAGGAGTGTGAGATTTTCCTGATGTACAGAACCCTTGATCATTTGGAAGTGACCTTCACTGTCTCTTATAATCTTCTTCAATCTGAAATCTTTGTAGTCTTATATTATTATGGCCATCACAGATTTTTTGAGGGGTCTGTTTGCTCTTTGAATTGTTTTCTATCCTTTGACTTTGAGTCTGGGTTTGCTCTGACTGTTCAGATGTGGGTATTTTTCTTGTTTTTTTTTCTTTTGGGGTCACAACGGTGATACTCAGGGGTTATTCCTGGCTCTGCACTCAAGAATTACTCTTGGCAGTGCTCGAGGGACCATATAGGATACTGGGAATCAAACCCGGGTCGGCCATGTGCAAGGCAAATGCCCTACCCGCTGTGTTATCGCTCCAGCCCCAGATGTGTTTCTTGAAGTCATCAGAGTGTTCACTTTTCTGATCCACACTGTCACTGAATTGTATCTCTGAATTGGTGAATTTAGCCAATTAACATTCAGAGAGATTATTTTTATGGGGCTTTGCCCTATTTTCTGGAGTAATTTGGTGTATTTGAGGGACTTGTCTTATCTTAAAGTGGCCCTTCTAGTTTTTCTTGTATTCATGGTTTTGAGTGTGTGAAGTTCCTGAATTGTTGTTTGTCTGTGAAGCTGTGTGTTGTTCCTTCTGATATGAATGAGAATCTAGATGAGTAAAGTACTTTTGGTGAAATATTTATTTCATTGAGTTTTTTCACCATATCCCACCACTGTATTCAGGCCTTGAGGGTTTCATCAGATAAATCTGCTTTAAGTCTTAAGGATTCTCTTTTATAAGAAATTTCCTTCTTTGATCTTTCTGTTTACAGTATTCTATCTCTATCAATTATTTTTGTCATTTTGATTGGGTTGTGTTGTAGAGTATTTCTATTTGGATTTCTTTTAACTGGTACCCTTCTGGCCTCCTGTATTTAGGTGCATTCCCCTTACAGCTCTGAGAACTTCTCAGCAATAATGGATTTGACATTATTCATCTGAGTTTCATTTCTGCCTCTCTGGTACCCCAATGATTCTTGTTTTTATTCTTTGATTCATCCAAATGTTTTATTGAGATCTGTTGATTTAATTTGAGGTTCTTTTGTATCTGTTGTCTGGAGACTCTGTGCCTTGGAGCTCACTGACTGTTCTCAGCAGCTCTTACTCTGTTGCTGAGGCCTTCCACTAAGTTTTTCATTTCACCTATCAGGTTTTTTAGATACGTTACTTTTATTTGTAATTTTATTTATATTTTCCTCATTTCTATTTTTATGTCATCTTTTATTTTAATGTCAATGTGTTCTATTGCTGATTTTAGCTCCTTATGCATCCTTAATAGCTTCATTCTAAATTCCTTGTCAGAGAGGTTGTATAGCTCATTGTTTTTTGTCATTTTGGTTGGGTCATCTGGACTAACTTCTTCATTAAGCCTGGTGACTTTCCTGCGTTGATTTACCAATATGACCTGTGCACCTTAGATTTTTGTGCTTGCCATTACTTTTGTGGTTTTGGTGTGATGTTAATTGAGGTAGAATTAATGAATTATTGGACTAATGTGGTTTGGGTGACCAGGCTACCCTACGGAAAGCTCCATGTAAGAGGCTAATTTGTGATTCTTATGGAATATGAAGGGGGAGTTTAGCTTCAGGAGACACTTCCACCAAGCCTCTGTCCTGTAATTGGAGCTACTAGGTCCTTGCAACTTGAGCTTAAAGGGGTCTGTCTCCAACCTGCAATCAGTTGGTCCCATGCAGCCCTGTCCTTGGGTTCAACCCTAGTCTACACTTGGCTGACTGCAGCTCCAGAGGCCACCCTATGGGATTTTTAAAAAAATAAATCATGGTGAGATACAGTTATAGACTTACAACTTTCGTGATTATATTTTAGTCATAAAATTATTGAGTACCCATCCCTCCACCAGTGCCCATTCTCCAGTATCCTGCTTGCCACCTCCATTCCACCCCACCCACCCCCTGCCTCTGTGACAAGAGCATTCTCTCTTACCTCTCTACCCTTTTGGGTGTTATAGTTTGCAATACAGGTACTAAGTGGTCATCACGGTTTGTCCATAGTCTACTTTCAGCACACATCCCCCATCCTGAGTGAGCCATCCAAGCATCATTTACTTTGTGGTCCCTTCTCTATCCCAGCTGCCTTTTCCTTCAGCATGAGAGGCCATCTTCCAAGCCATGGAGCGATCCTCCTGGCTCTTAACTCTACTATCCTTGAGTGTTAGTCTCCATTATATTACTTACGTTCCACAAATTAGTGCAGTCATTCTATGTCCGTCCCTCTCTTTTTGACTCATTTCACTTAGCATGATACTTTCAATGTTGATTCATTTATATGCAAATTTCACGATTTCCTCTTTTCTAAAAGATGCATAATACACCACTATGTATACTAAAGTTTCTTTAACCAGTCATCTGTTCTCAGGCACTCAATTTTTTTTTTACAGATTCTGACTATTGTAAATAGTGCTGCAATATAAGTGTAGATGTCATTTCTACTGTCTTTTTTGCATCTCTGGGATATATTCCCAGAGAGGCATTGCTGGGTCAAATAGGAGCTCAATTTCTAGTTTGTTTGTTTTTTCTTTTTGGGTCACACATGGCAACACACAGGGGTTACTCCTGGCTCTGAACTCAGGAATTACCCCTGACAGTGCTCAGGGGACCATATGGGATGCTAGAAATCGAACCCGGGTCGGCCGCGTGCAAGGCAAGTGCCCTACCCACTGTGCTATTGCTCCAGCCCCACAATTTCTAGTTTTTTTGAGAAACATACATATAGTTTTCAAAAAGGCTAAACCATTTGGCATTCCAACTAACAGTGAAGGACAGTCCCTTTCTCCCCACATCTATGCCAACATCAGTTGCTTTTGTTCTTTTGGATGTGTACCAGTCTCTGTGGTGTGAGATGACATCTCATTGTTGTTTTGATCTGCATCCCCCTGATAATTAGTGATGAAGAGCATTTTTCATGTGCCTTTTTAGATTTCTCCTTTGAGAAAGTTTCTGTTCATATCATCACCCAATTTTTTGATGGGATTGAATATTTTCTTCTTGTAGAGTTCAGCCAGTGCCTTGTATATCTTTGATATTAACCCCTTGTCAGTAGATGGGTATCCTTTTTCATTCTATATACTGTCTTTGTATTCTGGTCACTATTTCTTTTGAGGTGCAGAAGCTTCTTAGTTGAAGATAGTCCCATTTGTTTATCTCGGTTCCCACTTGCTTGATCAGTGGCGTTTCGTCTTTGAAATATACCTTTAGCTTCAACGTTGTGGAGGGTTTTGCCAACGATTTGTTCAACATAATTTATGGATTCTGGTCTGATGTTGAGGTCTTCACTCAATTTTTATCTGACTTTTGTGTATGGTGTTAGGTAGAAGTCTGAGCCCCATTTTTTTGCATGTAGCTGTCCAGTTTTGCCAGCACCATTTGTTAAAGAGGCTTTCCTTGCTCCACTTTATACTTCTTGCTTCCTTTTCAAAGATTAGATGATGATATATTGGAGAGTGTGTGTAAGGATATTCAGCCTTATTTCATTGGTCTGGGATCTGTCTTTGTTTCAAAACCATGCCATTTTAATTATTACCATTTTGTAGTGCTGTTTGAGGTTGGGGGCTCTTATCCCCCCCAAAATAAGAATTGCTTTAGCTATTCTTGGAGACTTATTGTTCCATATGAATTTCAGAAGTGTTACACCAATTTCTTTGAAGAATGTCATGGGCACCTTTATAGAGATTGCCTTGAATCCGTATAATGCTTTGGGGAGTATTGCCATTTTGACAATGTTAATTCTCCCAATCCATGAGTAAGGGATATGTTTCCATTTCCTCCTGTCCTCTTTTATTTTTGGAAGTAGCATTTTGTAGTTTTCTTTGTACAGGTCCTTTATATCCTTAGCTAAAGCTTATTCCTAAGTACCTCATTTTCTGAAGCATGACTGTGATCAGGATTTCTTTTTTTCATATCACTTTTTTCTTTCTCATTATTTGTACATAGGAAAGCCATGGACTTTTGGGTACTGATTTTATAGCCTGCAACTATAACTTTACACTACAAGTCTATTGTTTCTAGGATGCCCTTAATATCTTTTTCTTGCCTAATTACTATGGCAAGTAGTTCCAGTACTGTATTGAATAGAAGTGGTGAGAGTGTGAGAGTGTCCATCATTTTCTTTTCCCCGATCTTAGAGGGAAGGCTTTTAGTTTTTCCCCATTGAGGATAATGCTTTCTGTGGGCTTGTGGTAGATGGCTTTAACTATATCGAGGAAAGTTCCTTCAATGCCCATTTTTCTGAAAGTTTTCATCATAAATGGTGCTGGATCTTGTCAAGTGCTTTCTCTGCATATATTGATATGGTCATATGGTTTTATCTTTTCTTTTATGAATATGATTGATTATGTTTATTGACTTGAGAATGTTAAACTATTCTTGCATCCTCAGTATGAATCCCCCTTGGTCATTGTGTAAGATCTTTTTAAATGAGTCATTAGATTTCTAATATTTTGTTACAAATCTTCTCATCCATGTTCATCAGGAATTTCGACCTCTAATGTAATTTTTTTTGTAATGTCTCCATTTGCTTTTGTTATGACAGTGATATGTGCCTCATAGAAACTGTTTGGGAGAGTTTTTGTTACTTCAATTTCCTCAAAAATCTTGAAACATACGGTGATAGCTCCTCTTTAAATGTTTGGAATAAATCACTAATGAATCCACGGGGGCTTCTGTTTTGTGGAAGACATTTGATTAATGTTTCAATTTCCTTGATAGTTATAGGTCTATTCAGGTATTCCAGATCTTTTTTGCTCAGCTTGGGAGTTTATACGAATCCATTAATTTTCTCCATTTCTTCTAGGTTCTCTTGTTTCATGGCATACAAACTTTCACATTAATCTCTGATATTCTTTTGAATTTCTTTGATTTCTATTGTGATTGATTAGAATCACAATCACCCTTTTTATTTCTGATTTGGTTTATTAAGGTTTTTTTCTCTCTCTTTCTTTGTGAGTCTTGCAAGTGGTTTATCAATCTTGTTTATTTTCTCAATGAACCAGCTCTTGGTTTCATTGATCTTTCGGATTGATTTTTGTGTCTCTGTGTCGTTAATTTCCGCCCTAAGCTTTAGAATTTCTTTACTACTTCCTGGGTTGGGCTCCTCTTATTGGTCCTTTTCTAAGATCTTGTGCTGTGAAATCAAGTTATTTATGTGTTTCCTTCCTTCCTTCCTGAGAAATGCTTGCAGAGCTATAAATATTTCCCTTAACACTTCTTTAGCTGTGCCCCACAAGTTCTTGTAACTTGTATCTTCATTCTCATTTGTTTCCAGGTATCTTTTGATTTCTTCTTTGATATCCCCCCTGACGCACTCGTTGTTCAGCACTGAGCTGTTTAATTTATAGGTGTTGGATTTGATTCTCTATATCTGTGTGTGATTAACTTCCATCTTCAGTGCATTGTGTTCTGAAAAGATAGTTGATACAATTTCTATCTTCCTGATTCTATTGAGGTATGTCTTGTGGCCCAGCACACAAGACATACCTTGGAAAATATTCAATGTGCACCGAAAAAGAATGTGTACTCAGTTTTGGGGGTATGGAAAGCCCTATATACATTTATTAGCCCTCTCTCTTCCATTTATACCTTCAGAGCCATTACTTTCTTCTGGAGTTTAATCTTTTTTATCTATCAAGAGGTGATAAGGCTGTGTTGCAGTCTCTGACTACTATCATGTTGCGACCAATGTCCTCCTTGGAGTCTATTAGCAGTTGTTTAAAGTGTTTTTCTGGTCCCTCATTGAGTGCATATATGTTTAAAAGTGTGATTTCTTCCTGATATGCATATCTCTTGATTATTAAAAAATGGTCTTCTCTCCACCCCGGCGTTTTTTGAGAGAGTAGTTTGCTTGAAGAATTGTTTTTCATCCTTTGATTTTGAATCTTTGTTTGCTCTGACTGTTCAGTGTGTTTCTTGTAGGCAGCAGAACGTTGGATTCAGTTTTTTTTAATCCATTCTGTCACTGTGTCTCTTAATTGGTGCACTTAGACCATTGACACTGAGAGAGATTATTATCATGGGGTTTTGTGCCATCTTTCTGTAGAGGTTTGTTGCGCTTGTGGGGTTTCTCTTGTCTTATAGTAGCCCCTTTATTCCTTCTCTTATGGTTGGTTTTAAGTCTATGAAGTTCCTGATCTGTTTTTTATCCATGAAATAGTGTACTGTTCCTTCGAGTTTGAGTGAGTGTTTAGCCAGATAAAGTATTCTTGGTGAGTCATTCATTTCACTGTATTGCTGTCATCCCATTGTTCATCGATTTATTCGAGCTGACACCAGTAACATCTCCATTTGTCCCAGCCCTGAGATTTTAGCAGCCTCTCCTTACTCATTTTTCCCAATGATTAGAGGCTCTTTAAGTGTCAGGGGAATGAGACCTGTTATTGTTATTGTTACTGTTTTTGTCATATTGAATACACCACAGGAAGCTTTCCAGGCTCTGCCATGTGGGCAGGATATTCTCAGTAGCTCACTGGGCTCTCTGAGAGGTATATATATATATATGTATATATATGTATATATTTGTATGTATATATATGTATATATATATTTCCCTCTATGATGATGTGTTGGACTGGAGCAATAGCACGGCGGTAGGGTGTTCGCCTTTCATGCGGCCTGTCCCATCCCGCGGGACTTGTTCAAAGTGGGTAGCCGGGAGAGGATGCGAGAGTGAAAATGAGACATACACAAGGAGAAAGAGACAGACACAGACAGACACAAGAATGGGAGCAATCTCCAACTTTATTTCTCCTAAGCTAGTCTTTTATAATTGATTATATGAGGAAGTGGGCAGAATGGGGGAATAGCAAAGAATGCAAATGTTAAACGAAAACTGGATGTGGGCCCTGATGGCAGTTTCCCTGGGCATTGTTCTGCAACCTTTCCCAAGAAGCGGTTGTTCCTAGTTACAGGTCAGTTTGTACTGACATATTGGTTCCCAGGCATAGGTTTCTGGCCATTCCCAGGCATGGGTTTCTGGCTGTTCCCAGGCATTGGTTCCCGGCAGCGGCTGACCTGTGTTCAATTCTTCCGCCCCTCTCGAAGAGCCTGGCAAGCTATCAAGAGTATCGTGACCTCATGGCAGAGCCGGGCAAGCTACCTATGGCATATTGGATATTCCAAAAACAGTAACAATAAGCCTCACATTACTGGTGCCCACTCGAACAAATCAACGAGCAACGGATGACAGTGACAGTGACAGTGATGATGTGTTGCATGGCTGCAAAGTGGCCGCACGATCAAGGAATATCTTCACTCATGTGTGAGGCTTGACACATTTTTATGTAGAAAGCTGCCTGGAGCGTGGCAGTGGTTGGGTAGTGGAGGTCAGCCTCGGGGGTTGGGTCCCCTGGGGCAGGGAGGGTTGTCACCCGCCCCCCTCTAAGTGGAAACAGGCTGGCATGGAGTCCGGTGGCATGGTGTTCATTTAGTTGAGTTTTTTCATTATATCCCACCATTGTCTTCGGGCTCTGATTGTTTCATCTGATAAGTCTGCTGTAAATATAAGGGGTTCTCCTTTGTGTGTGATTTTCTTCTTTGACCTTGTTGCTTGCAGTATTTTGTATCTTTCTGGAGTATTCATCATTCTGGTTATGATATGTCTTGAAGTCTTTTTTATTAGGGTCTCTTCAGCTGGTACACTTTGGGCTTCTTGGATCTTGATGCCTGCATTCTCCAGCTATGATATTTTGGGATTTTCCTCAGCGATGATATCTTTAAATGTTGCTACTTCATTTACTTCATTAGAGTTGCCTCCCTGTCCTTCTGGTATTCCCATGATTCTTATGTTGTTCCTCTTGAATTTATCCCTTAGGTCTCTGATTAGCCTTAGAGCTATTTTGAGGTCTTTTCCCATTTTATATTGTTGCCAGTTTGCTTTCTACAGCTTATCTTCAAGCTCACTGATTCTATCTTTGGCTGCTGCCATTCTATTGTTGAGGGCACCCACCTAGTTTTTTATTTCATCTATCGAATCCTTTATTAGTGACGCTTCTGCTTGTACCTTTCTATTTTCTGCCTTCATTTCTTCCTGTATTTTGTTGGCTGCCCATTCCACTGTTTCTTCCATGTTCTTAAATTTACTGGATGCCTATTCTACTGTTTCCTTGAGTTCATTGAACCTCCTCAACATTTCATCTCTGAATTCTTTATCAGAGAGATCGTATTTGTGGGTATTCCCTATTGAGACTTCTGGGTTCTTCTCTTCATTCACTTCTTATGGTGGAGATTTGCGCTCTTTCTTCATGTTGCTATGGTAGTATGGAGATAGGAACCTATAGTTCACTATCAGTGTCCCCCTCTCGCTGCAAGAAAGGATTCTGGATGAGTTTGGTCAATGATTGTCACATTTTCCCCCTTCTAGAATACTAAATTCCTCTTTGATGCCCCTTTGTGGCTTATGGGAGGCCTCTAGTGTAACTTCAGAGGGTGTGTTCTTTAATATTAGGCTTGTTTAGATTCTTGTGTTCACCATTATTTTGGTGAGATTGGAATAGGCTAGTGGACTATTGGCCTAATATATTTGGTATGGTCCTTCTCAGAATTGGATAATGGAGATTGAGATGTGAGTCCAAAGAGCTGGAAAAGGGGAAAATACCCACCCTGGAGGCCACAGCACTTGCCACCACTCTACCTGAGGGGGAGTTGGCCTTGAAGGTGCCCGTGCAGGATCAAAGTCCTCATGATAACTCATACCTTATACCACCCATACTCTAAGAGTACCACACCACATTTGATGGGGTTTGAGAAAGTAAGAGGTCACTAATCTTAGAGAGAAATATATATATTTACATATATATGTATGTATAAACTTACAAGGCTCCACCTTTAACAACATGTTAGTGATCTCTTATAGAAGGGCTTAATAGATCCTGGGTGAAAAACAATAATCTTCACCCTCTTTCCTCTAAGGAAGTTTTTTTTTTGTAGTATTTTTAGTTGTTTTTCAAAACAAACACTACAAAATAAATTATTTTGGTTTTTGTGGGGCAATTATTGTTTTGGGGCAGGGGTTGGAGTTTAGTATGAAAACATCGAAAATGTGATGAGAAGATGTAATGGTGATGAGATTGGTGTTTGAATATTAAATGTAATCAAATATTGTAAATTACTTTATTAAATTAAAAAATTAAAAATAAGAAAGTCCCATTTCTGACACAGTCCTAAAACTTGCCCAGATCCACTCTGGCCTGGGTGCTTGGGGGGCACATTGGCCAAGAGGAGGTCTAGGGACTATTAATTTTTGATGGAACTTTTTGGTGAAGATTTCTTAATGCTTTTGATTAAAATTTGTGACTGCTTTTCATATAATAGTTGGCTAAAGTGTGAAAATCTTTTCTACTATTCAGTAGGTTATGTTTCTATTGTCATAAAAATACCTTTTAGTTTGAAATAATTTCATTCATATATTTTTGTTTTTCTTTCTGGAGACAAATCAATATACCTCTGAGATCTGTGTTCTAGATCCATAATCTAGAGAGTTTTGCCTATGGTTTTCTCAATGTATGCTATGGATTCTGGTCCTAACCCAAGCTAAGTAATGCATGCTTGAGTTAACATTTGTGAATGGTGTGGAATATAGTTCCAGTGTATCATTTTTGCATGTGTCTATCCAGTTTTTGTTTTCTATTGAGCTTCTGTAGTGGAGTGTGCATTTGTGCATATGCTTGTGTGTGTATGTGTGTGTTGCTTTTGTTTTAGTGCAACTGCTATATTACTTAGTTAAATGATTTATGTTAAATTTTCTCTGTCTTTGCTGACATTTTTCTATGTATTCTTCCTCTCAGAGGCTGTCCTTAAGGATTGCTGTTTAGAAATCTTTATCTTAGAATTTGGATAGGAATCTTTGACAAATTTGCATTTCTTCCCAGGGATTTTATCTTCATCTATCAATGCAGGTGAATTTCTCTGTTTTCACTGCTCCTGAATATATTCTTAAAAGAAAAAAGCAATATTTACCCTGAGCAGTGTCATTCCACTTATTGAGAACAAGAATATTTTAAAAGTATCAGAAAAGGGAGATACAAAGAAAATGGTCTATTTTCTCAGACATATTAATATTAAAACAAAACACCAAATAGAGTTAATATTAATAATAATTAAAACAATTGTAAAGTTTCAAACAACCAAAATAACACTAGATGGCCTCAAAGATTGGTTTTCAAAATAAAATATTGATCTGTACAACAATGAAACTGCATAGAGAAAATGCAAGCTAATTATCACATTAATAGAGAGACATGATTTTATATATAACATGTAAAAATTCTGATATTATAAATAATATATACTTGCCCTTAAACAACACCCACCAATTTATTTTAGTGACCATTATCAGTTGACAGCATATATTTGTACCTATTTTTATTTTATTTTTATTTATATTTTATTTATTTATATTTTATTATTTATTTATTTTTATTATATAAATTTTCTAGACTTCCATCAGAATATCATATTTTGTGTAGTACTGGCTTTAAATACTAACTTTTAAATGTAAATAGGATTCATAGTTTTGTGTTTCTAAGTTATCACATCATCACTGTCATCCTGTTGATCATTGATTTTCTTGAGCAGGTGCCAATAATGTCTCCATTTTTCCCAGTCCTGAGATTTTAGCTGCCTCTCTTTACTCATTCTTCCCAGCAGTGCCGCATTAGAGGCTCTTACAGGGTAAGGGGAATGAGACCCATCAGTTACTGTATTTGGCAAATCTGCCATGCGGGCAGGATGCTCTCCGTACCTTGCCAAGTTCTCTGAAAGGGAGAACTAGGTTATAAGAGGTTGCGTGGCTGCAAATGCGACCACGCACTTCTGGGAGCGTCGTTTTATAGTCTCTGTATCTTGGCCGTTGATGCGATAACATGGCGCCAGGGGCAGTTTGTGGGTGTGGCTGCCAAGCTATTGGAAAATGGGGGGTTGAGTGGAGGAGCCCTAGTCCCAATCCGAGCAGCCTTGGAGATCTCAGCCCCGGCTCCCACACACCTGTGTTCCTCTGCCAGTTCCTTCATGGTGAGGCTCCTCCGAACATGTGGAGAGGGGCCTTGAGCATCACTGTGCCTGGGTTCTGGAGGTCTTTGGCTGCTGGGGCTCTGCTCGGGGGCGGGACGGAAATCTCAACCTGCCCCACTACAAGGGGCTCCAGTGAAGACAGCCTGGCGTCGGGGCAAGAGACTCTGTTTATAAGTATGTATCCTATTTTTTCTATTTGATATTATTATATTTTGTTCAATAATATATTGAATTGCCTATTTATTTCTTTCTTAGGCTGGAGCGATAGCACAGTGATAGCACAAAGGCAAAAAAAAGCTTTTGCCTTTCATGCGGCCGACCCGTGTTCGATTCCTCCGCCCCTCTCGGAGAACCCGACAAGATACCAAGAGTATTGCGCCCACACGGCAGAGCCTGGCAAGCTACCCATGCCGTATTGGATATGCCAAAAAAACAGTAACAATAAGTCTCTCAATGAGAGACATTACTGGTGCCCGATCAAACAAATCGATGAGCAATGGGATGACAGTGACAGTGATTTATTTCTTGAATAATTAGTTTGTTTTCTATTTTTTTCCATAACCAACAGCACTAAAAAATATTGACTTGTGATTATAAGTGGTGGTATATGGATAAATCTGGAGACTTAAACCCAAACAAAAAGAAAATGAAAGCAAAGATAAAATTTAGGACTGCAATAAACTTATATACATTAAGTTTATGTACAGCAAAGAAAATACAAACAAAAGAAAAAGCAATTCTACTGAATAGTAAAAGATATTTTTACTGATACATCTAAATAGGGGTAAAAATCACTCTTTCAACTTAACAAGAAAAATAAAAGAGACAACCCAGTTTTTAAACTGGGTAGAACATTTGAATGGTTAACCTCCAGTGATGACTGACTGATAATCAATAGGAGGAGGAAAGGATCTTCATCATCACTGGTAATCAGAAAAACTCTTTTTTTTTTGCTTTTTGGGTCACACCCAGCGATGCTCAGGGGTTACTCCTGGCTTTGAACTCAGGAATTACTCCTGGCGGTGCTTGTGGGACCATATGGGATGCTGGGGATCGAACCCGGGTCGGCCGCGTGCAAGGCAAACGCCCTACCCGCTGTGCTATCGCTCCGGCCCAATCAGAAAAACTCTTATCAGAAAAAAATAACCTCCTCTGGGAATTACTGATACTTAAAAGAAACAACAAAGGTTGGTAAGTATGTAGGCAAAAGAGCATTTTTATTTTTTTGCCTTTTGGGTCACACCTGGCGATGCACAGGGGTTACTCCTGGTTCTGCACTCAGGAATTTCCCCTGGTGGTGCTCAGGGGACCATGTGGGATGCTGGGAATCAAACCCGGGTCGGCTGTGTGCAAGGCAAACGCCCTACCCACTGTGCTATTGCTCTAGCCCCCAAAAGAGTATTCTTATGCAATGTAAATGTAAATGTCTAAATGTAAATGTAAGTGTCTAAATGTCTAAATGTAAATGTCTATGTATTCAACTTGCACGTCAATTTTTAAAATCATTTTGGAAAACAGTACTAAACTTTTTCAGGAAGAAAAAGTAGACCCAGAGCTACCATACAATCCACCAACTCTACTTTTGTTTATGTATCTGAGACTACTAAAACATTTGCATAAAATATAATGTCCACTCAGTGTTTACTGCAGGATTTTTCACAATAGCTACATATGGCAGCAAACTGTTTGCCTATAATTGCTTACAAATAAAATTCATAAAATTCAGTATATTTAGTTCTTCATTTATATGTATATATATATTACAAACATGAAACTGTACCAACTTCAGAAAGTGAAAGATGCTAAAAGGGTTTGTATAAAGACATATATGACAGCATTGAATTGAATTATTTTACCCATCTGATTATGTATTATACAAAGACATAAAATTGATAAGTAAACAGGAAACAAAATAGAGTATGGGAGAGATAATATGGGATATAAGGTGCTTGCTTTGCGTGTGAAACCAGGGCTTGAGTCCCAGGCACTGAATATGGTCTCCTGAGCCCTGTTAGGAATAATTCCCAAGCACAGAGCCAAAGGGAAGGCCTGAGCCTTACCAGGTCCTAAAATCAAAACAATAACCAACAAAAACTCCTCCTGTACATAATAAATAAAAAATATACGCTAGCAGAACTTGATAACAGATTTATGACAACCTGACCGAAAAACAATGAAGAGGAAGGTGAGATAAAATGATGAAGGGGATAAAAGAATGAGTGGTTTTCAAAAATGTAAATTAATGTAGGATAACATGGGGTTTGTCCTTTCAGCCTTGCCCCAGGGAAGTTAGTTTATCTTAGAGCAATGGCCTTTCTGTATGGACACAGGAAGACAGTTAGTATTATGCTTTGTAACTTGGGAGTTGACTGACTCCAATAATATTTACTCCCGAGCATCTGCTTTCTCCACTCAGTTGTCCTTAGTTCCTAGCACCCCAAAAGCAGGGTCACAACGAGGGACAGAATGGACCCATGGCAAGCTGTGAGCTACCCCGGCATCAAAATGGGCCAGGCCAAAGCGCAACAAAACTCAACTATAAGTTGAGAGCATGGTCATAGAAAAATGTTGTCATGATCCAAAAGTAACAGCCAGACTAGGACCCTGCTGGGGTTAGGAAGACTAACCTGGCCCGAGGACTGTGGTCTGGAATATATAGAGAATGTCCTCAGGAAGAACCAAACTTTAAGTCTGATATATCTCTTACTGTGTTCATACAGAATGACATTACTAGAAATACTAGAAGTAAATTTACTATGGCTGCAGCTAGGTTCCGGTGGTCTTCGGCTGCTGGGAGCTCTGCTCGGGGTGGGGAGGGAAGCTGGAGCCCATCCCCTCTGAGGGGCTCTGAGGAAGACAGCCAGGCATGCGGGCAGGAGACTCTCTGCATCACTCTCCTGAGAGCTTGCTTTTAAGTCTCTCTCTGGATGTGGCCTTAATGGGATTACACACACCTGGGTTCCTCTGCTGGTACTTTCATTCATGAGGCTTGTCTGAATGTGTGGAGAGGGGCCTCGAGCATGGCTGCAGCTAGAGTCTCTTGCCTGCATGCCTGGCTGTCCTCCCCGGAGCTCCTCAGAGGGGATGGGCTCCAGCTTCCTTCCCACCCCGAGCAGAGCTCCCGGCAGCTTAATACCATCAGAACCTAGCTGCAGTCATGCTCGAGGCCCCTCTCCACACGTTCAGACAGGCCTCATGCATGAAGGTACTGGCAGAGGAACCCAGGTGTGTGTAATTCCATCAATGGCCAACATCAGAGAGAGACTTAAAAGCAAGCTCTCAGAAGCGCATGGCCGGCCGCTTAGTGGCCGTGCGTTATCTTGTAACCTGCTTCTCCCTCTGGGAGAGGCTGGCAATCTTCTGAGAGTTTCCTGCCCACATGGGACAGCCTTGCAAGCTTCCCATGGTGTATTCATATGCTAAATCCAGTAACAAGCTGGATCTCATTCCCCTGACCCTGAAAGAGCCCCCATTGTGACATCGTTAGGAGGGCCCAGTAGAGAGATAGACTTCTAAGATCTCAGGTAAAGGACCAGGTGAGAGGTTTCTGAGCCCTCCCGAGAAATCAGTGATTAATGGGATTTCGTGATTCTGATCGTGTTCCTGATCTTGAAATTTACTATAACTATTTAAGCAGATTACTAGCTCACACCTTGACACACCCTTGTTTGGACCCCACCCTTGTGCAGGTCTCCTAGTAGTCTCCTTAGATGTGATTTTGTTAATCTTTTTGAGAAATGGTCTTTCCCTTCTTTGTTGATTTGTTAATGCTCAACCCACCTTTGTGTCACTATCCTATATCATTTGCTATATAAACTAAGACTGTGGGAGAAGACAGGGGTGGGGATGGGGAGACAGAAGAAAGAAGACAGGGGAGACAGAAGAAGAAGACAGAAGAGAGAGAAAGAAAACACTCGAGAGGACACGGGAGAAGAACAGAGAAGACACAGAAGCAGGGCAGAAGACACAGAGATACGACACAAGAGAAGACAGAAGACACACGGGAAGACACAGAAGCGAAGGAGACAACACAGACAGAAGAAGACACAGAAGCAGAGACAAAGAGAGATTGAAAGAGACCAGAGGAGAGATGACAGACACAGACAGACAGAAGAGAGCACAGCAGCACACACAGAAGCAGAGCGTAAGGAGGAGGAGCTATCTCAATCCCTCCATACACATCGGCCTGAGAACACTGAAGGGAGTGGCGTGTGTGAGAGAGAACTGCCCCGAGTACCTGCAAACAACAGAACAACACACACACATGTCTCCTCCTCCCATGTGCCGCCTTTGTAATTTTTCACAAAGTAATACCATTTAAAAAACAAAAATAAGAAATATATTTCAACCATGTTTACAACATATGAAATACAAAATATTTTCTTACACAGCCAGGGTAAAAATAAATACCTCTTTACTGGAAGTGTCATGTTTATGAATTCCACCTTGATGCTATTTTTTCAGAAACTGAGCTCCTACAGAAATTCAACATTTTGTATTAAAATAGAAATAAATGGGACTGAAGAGATAGTACAACAGGCAGAGTTCTTTGTCCAACTGCCTCCACTAAGTAAAATTCCTGGCACCCAATATGGTCCCCTGAGAGCCACTAGGAGTTATTACTAAGTGCAGAGTCAGGAGTAAGCCCTGAACACAGCCTAGTGTGGCCCAAAACTTATAAATAAATTAATATAAACTAAACAAAAGCTTCTTGCTGAGGTTGTAAAAAATTAAACATATACTATCTACCAAAATTTGTACAAAAACTTGTTTTTTTGGGGGTTTTTTATTATTTTTTTATTTTATTAAATCACCATGTGGAAGATTACAATGCTTTCAGGCTTAGGTCTCAGTTATACAATGCTGAAACAACCATCCCTTCACCAGTGCCCATATACCACCACCAAAAAAAAAAAAAACAAAACAAACCCACACAGTACACCTCCCATCCCGCCCCCCCACCCCCTACCTTGTAACTGATAAGTTTCATTTTACATTCTGTTTACTTTGGTTACATTCAATATTTCAACACAAACCTCACTATTATTAGGAGTACCCCACTAGATTCAGACCTACTGTGAAGACAAATAAGGTCGCGTGGTTTTGAATTTCTGTACTTTAACAAGAAGTCCAGGGAGATTTCTTCCAGATATTAGATAATTGCAGGCTTGAAAACCCAATCTGTGGTCGTCTTACTATGGCGGCCAAAAACTTGTTAATATTCATATTTGTTATTGGAAGGAAATATGTACATTTTTTTCAGTATAGTATTATGGCCACAAAAGTAAAGGATTAGAAATACATTTATCTTATTGCCACAGCAATGTAATTACTAGGAATTTATTCTAAAGAAGTAATTTGATATGTGCCTTCATGTGCATAAATTACAATTTTTATAAATTTTTAAGTTAGAGGAAACTACAAATATCCATCATTAGAATTGTGCTAGTTAAGTGACACCATTATTAATGAATTTTGCAGTCACTTAAAAAATATATATATACAATTTTAAGTAAAAAAGTCATACCAAAGTTTTTATATAAATTAGTCTTATGTTACTTTGTTTTTTATTTTATCCGTAAGATGGTTATCATGCTCTCTGCTATAACAAATGTAGAAATGTATAAACTTATGATATATATGTTGAGATGTCAAATAAATATGAGATCTTATTATAAGTCTCAAACAGCTTGAACTTCTGCCAGTTACAACAGCATGTTAGCTGGCATCATGAGCTGCTAAGCTTCTCACTAGCAATTACTTCTGCTATTCACCTAGGTTTAGAATAAAGAGCTCTGCCTTAATGATTTATTTTGATATCTGGTTTTACACTTTTCTTATGACCAAAACAAAAACTTACAAACTATGTATGTTTTAACATATTATTCACAGAACTCAGTACCTTTAGGTACTTCTACCAAGTTGGAATATAGTACATGTTGGAATGGTGATAAAATCTATTTCACTATGTAAAGCAAATTATAAAAGTTTATAAAATGAGTTCTTCCCATTTTGACGTATATTGGAAAACTAAAGAATTGTATGTGTCTGTTTACCTGAAACCTTTAAATAAAAACCCACTTCAGATATAATATCCCATTGCTCATCGATTTGCTCAAGCGGGCATCAGTAACATCTCCGGAATTGTGAGACTTGTTGTTACTATTTTTGGCATATCAAACACTCTATGGGTAGTTTGTCAAGCTCTGCTGTGTGGGTGGGATACTCTTGGTAGATGGCTGGGCTCTCTGAGAGGGATGGAGGAATAGAACCTGGGTAGGCTATGTGCAAGGCAAACGCCCTACCGCTGTCTATCGCTTCAGTCCAGTGTTAAAATTTATATATCTGAAGAATGTTTTCCAAAGTGTAAGTAGAAAGTTCAAGAATAAATAGAAAATGTTGTGCCAGGCTGTTCTGGGCATTATACATTAGTTGTTGATCAAAACAAGCAAACAAATAAGTATAAATATGCTCACAACATTTGAGTGAAAAACATGACTTTTTTTCCAGATTCTGGCTATTGTAAACGGTTCTGAAATGATCATATAAGTGCAGATGCCATATTGACTATACTTTTTTGCTTCTCCAGGGTATATTCCTAGGAGTGGTATTGCTGGGTCAAATGGGAGCTCAATTTCTAATTTTTTGAGAAGAGTCCATATTGTTTTACAAAAGGGCTGAACCAGTCAGCATCCCCACCAGCAGTGTAGAAGAGTCCCTTTCTCCCCACATCCTCACCAACAGAGGTTGCTTTTGCTCTTTTGGATGTGTGCCATTCACTGTGGTGTGAGGAGGTATCTCATAGTTGTTTTGATCTGCATCTCCCTGATGAATAGTGATGAAGAGCATTTTTCATGTTCCTTTTGGCCATTCATATCTCTTCCTTGGGAAAGTTTCTGTTCATTTCTTCACCCCATTTTCTGATGGGGTTGGATGTTTTCTTCTTGTAGAGTTCAACCAGTGCCCTTGATATCAGCCCCTTATCATATGGGTATTGGGTGAATATCCTTTCCCATTCTGTACATTGTCTTTTTATTCTGGTCACTGTATCTTTTGTGGTGCAGAAGCTTCTTAGTTTATATAGTCCCATTTGTTTATCTTTGTTTCCATTGGTTGATCAGTTGCATGTCATCTTTAAAGAGACCTTTAGCTTAATATCATGGAGGTTTTGCCTAACTTGTCTTCAAAGTATATTTTGGATTCTGGTCTGATGTTGAGGTCTTTAATCCATTTTGATCAGACTTTTGTGCATGGTGTCAGGTCGAGGTCTAAGTCTATTCTTTTGCAAGTGGTTGTCCAGTTACACCAGCACCATTTGTTGAAGAGGCTTTCCTTGCTCCACTTCACATTTCTTGCTCCCTTATCAAAGATTAGATGATCATAGATTTTGGGGGTTGTGTGTAGGGATATTCCACCCTGTTCCATTGCTCTGCAGCTCTACCTTTGTTTCATCACCATGTTGTTTTAATTGTTACCACATTGTAGTAAAGTTTAAGATTGGGGAGGGTGATGCCTCCCATCATCTGTTTCCCAAGAATTGTCTTGGCTATCTGTGGGTGTTTGTTGTTCCATATGAATTTCAAGATTGTTTGATCCATTTCTTTGAAGAATTTCGTGGGTATCCTTATAGGGATTGTGTTGAATCAGTATAATGCTTTGGGGAGTACTGGCATTTTGACAAAATTCATTCTTTCTATCCATGAGCAGGGGATATGTTTCCATTTCCTCATGTTCTCTTTTATTTCATGAAGTAGCATTTTATAGTTTTCTTTGTAGAGGTCCATTACTTCCTTAGTTAAGCTGATTCTGGGGTACTTGATTTTCTGGGGCACGATTGTGAACGGGATTTCTTTTTTCATGTCACTTTCCTCTGTCTAATTTTTGCATATAGGAAGGCCATGGACTTCTGGGTATTGATTTTATAGTTTGAGACTTCACTGTACAAGTCTGTTGTTTCTAAGAGTTTCTTGGTAGAGCTTTAGGCTTCTCTAGATATAGTATCATATCATCTGAAAATAGTGAGAGTTTGATTTCTTCCTTTCCTATCTGAATGCCCTTAATATCTTTTTCTTGCCTAATCGCTATTGCAAGTACTTCCAGTACTTTATTGAACAGAAGTGGTGAGAGTGGGCATCCTTGTCTTGTCCCTGATCTTAGGGGAAAGGCCCTTAGATTTTCCCCATTGAGGATAATGCTTGGCATATGTTTGTGTTAGATTGCTTTGACTATCTTGAAGAAAATTCCTCCAAAACCCATTTTGGTGAATTTTCATCATGAACAGGTGTTGAGTCTTGTCAAATGCTTCTCTGCATCTATTGATATGATCATATGGCTTTATCTTTACTTTTATTGATATGATGAATTATGTTGATTCCTTTCCAAATGTTAAACCATTCTTGCATCTCTGGGATGAATCCCACTTGGTCATGGTTTATGATCTGTTTGACGAGTTGTTGGATTCTATTTGCTAATATTTTGTTGAGGATCTTCACATCTGTGTTCATCAGGGATATTGTTGTATTATTTTCTTTACTTGTGATGTCTTTATTTGCTTTTGGTATTATGGAGATATGTGCCTCATAGAAACTGTTTGGGAGAGTTCCTGCTTCTTCAATATTCTGGAAAAGCTTGAGGAGAACTGCAAACAGGTCTTCTTTAAACGTTTGGAAGAATTCACCAGTGCATCCATCTGGACCTGGGTCTTGTATTTGGGAAAACTTTTGATTGCAGTTTTGATTTCTTTGATATTAATGGGTCTATTCAGGTATTCCAAGTCTTATTGGTTAAGTCTAGGGAGATTGTAGGAATCAAGGAATTAATCCATTTCTTTTAGGTTCTCTTGTTTTGTGGCATACAGGCTTTCAAAGTAGTCTCTAATGATCTTTTGAATTTCATTTGTTTCTGTTGTGATGTACCCCTATTCATTCCTGATTCGCTTTATTAGGGTTCTCTCTCTTTCTTTGTGAGTCTTGCTAGCGGTTTATCAATCTTGTGTATCTTCTCGAAGAACCAAATCTTAGTTTCATTGACCTTTCGGATTGTTTTCTGGGTTTCCATGTCATTAATTTCTGATCTACGTTTTATTATTTCTTTCCTTATGCCTGCTTCGGGTTCATTTTGCTGGTCGTTTTCTAAGATCTTGAGCTGTGAAGTCAAGTTATATTTGTAGGCCCTTTCTTCCTTCTTGTGGAATGCCTGCGGGACTATAAATTTTCCCCTTAACACGGCTTTAGCTGTGTCCCATAGGTTTTGGTAGCTCATGTCTTCATTCTCATTTGCTTTGAGGTATCTTTTGATTTCTTCCTTGATTTCCGTCCTGACCCACTCATTGTTCAACACTGAGTTGTTTAATTTCCAGCTGTTTGATTTGGTTCTCTGCATCTTTGTGTGATTAATTCTATCTTCAGTGCATCATGGTCTGAAAATATAGTCAATACAATTTCTATTTTCCCGGTTCTATTGAGGTATGTTTTGTGACCCAGTACATGGTCTATTTTGAAAAATGTTCCTTGTGCACTGGAAAATAATGTGTATTCTTCCTTTTTTTGGTGTTTAAAGCCCTGTATAGTTCTATTAACCCTCTCTCCTCCATTTCTTCCTTTAGAGTCAGTATTTCCTTGCTGAGTTTTGTTCTTGTCGATATATCCAGAGGTGATAGGGCGGTGTTGAAGTCTCTGACTACTATTGTGCTGCTAACAATGTCTTTCTTAAAGTCTGTTAGCAGTTGTTTTAAGTATTTATCGGTCACTCATTAGGTGCATATTCGTTTAAGAGTGTGATTTCTTCCTGTTGTACATATCCTTGATAAATGGAAAATGACCTCCTGCTGTTCCTTCTAATCTATTTCAACCTGGAATCTATGTTGTCGGATACTAGTATTGCCACCCCAGCTTTTTTGAGAGAGTTGTTTGCTTGCAGGATTGTTTTCCATCCTTTCACTTTGAGTCTGTGTTTGCTCTGACTCCACGTATGTTTCTTTTAGGTAGCAGAATGTTGGGTTTAGTTTCTGAATCCGTTTTGCCACTCTGTACCTCTTGATTGGTGTACTTAGGCCATTAACATTGAGAGAGATTATTGTCAAGGGGTTTTGTGTCATCTTTCTGTGGGGTTTGTTGTTCTTGTAGGGTTTTTTCTTGTCTTACAGTAGCCCCTTTAGTCCTTCTTTTAAGTTTGGTTTTGAGCCTATGAAGTTTCTGAGCTGTTGTTTATCTGTGAAATAGTGTTTCGTTCCTTCGAGTTTGAGTGAGAGTTTACCCGGATAAAGAATTCTTAGTGAGTTGTTCAGTTCATTGAATTTTTTTTCACTATGTCCCACCATTGTCTTTGGGCTTGGAGAGTTTTCTCTGATAGGTCTGCTGTAAATCTAAGGGGTGCTCCTTTATATGTGATTTTCTTCTTTGATCTTGCTCCTTGCAATATTTTGTCTCTATCTACAGCTCCGTCATTCTGACTATGATATGTCTTGGAGTCTTTTTATTTGGGTCTATTTTTGCTGGTACTCTTCGGGCTCCTTGGATCGGAATGCCTGTCTTCTTCACCTCTGGGAATTTCTTAGCAATCATGTCTTTAACTGTGTTTTTTTCCACTGAAGTTACTTCCCTGTGCTTCTGGTACTTCAATGATTCTTATGCTGTTTCTCTTGAAATCATCCCCTAGGACTCTGATTCACTCTAGAGCCATTTTGAGGTCTTTTGCCATTATTTGTTGTTGCCTGTAAGCTTTCTGCAGTTCATCTTCAAGCTCACTGATTCTGTTTTTGGATGTCGCCATTCTAATGTTGAGGGCACCTACTGAGATTTTTAATTCATCTACTGATTCCTTTATTTGTGTGACTTCTGTTTGTAGCTTTGAAATTTCTGCTCTCATTTCTTCTTGCATTTTCTTGGTATACCTTTCCAATGCTTCATTCATATCTTCCCTTAATTTATTGGACATCTGTTCCATGGTTGCTTTGAGTACGTCTACCATCTTCAAGATTTACTCTCTGAATTCTTTATCTGAGAGGTTTTATATGTGGGTAACCCCTGTTGAGTCTTCTGGAATCTTTTTAAACAATTTTTATTAGTGAGGTACAGTTACAAACTTATGAACTTTCATGTTTGCATTTCGTTTACATCCCTCCACCAGTGCCCATTTTCCTCCACCAATGTTCTCCTCCCACCAACCCCACCCAATCCCCCACCACCCCACCCTGCCTCTGTGGCAGGGCATTCCCTTTTGTTCTCTCTCCTGTTGGATGTTGTAGTTCGCAATAGAGGTATTGAATGACCATTATGTTCAGTCTCTAGTCTACTTTCAGCACTCAGCTTTTAACCCCAGTGGGTCCTCTCAACATTCTCTACTAGGTGTTTCTTTCTCTATCTCAAGTTAAGGCTTCTGGAATCTTTTCTTCGTCCTCTCTTCATGGTGGAGATTTTCGCTGTTTCTTCATATTGTTATGGAACTATAGAGTTAGAGCCTTCTAGTTGTCTATTCCTATTCCCTCTTGCTGCAGGGGAAATTCTGGATGAGCTAAGTCAATGATGGTAGCCTTTTTCCCCTTGTAGAACACTTACTCTCAGGATCTCCTCTTGGTTTATGTAGGGCCTCTAGTGAAGACTTGAGGCTATGCTCTCTTTACGAAGGGCTTGTGCAGCTTCTGGTTTTCACAGCTTTTGTGAAATTAGAATAGGCTAATGGAATATTGGCATAGAGTGATTGAGATGGCCAAGGTGTTTTTCAAGGAAATTGGTTATACAAATTATGACCGAATGACCTAAATTCGCAGAGCAGGGGAGGGAAAAGAAGGAAAAAGGAAAAAAAAACTGCAGCCACTTTGCCACTCCAGCAGGAGGCCATGCCCCCTTTGAGGCCTTTCCCAGAGATACAGGCCATGCCCCCAGTAACCTCTTGGGAGATGGGATGGAAGGGGGGGAGGAGGGTGCTGCTTTGTGGGCTGGTCAGGCAGCCGGACTGTCTATCCACAGGCCAGGCCTGGTGCACACACACACCTATCTGGGGATGGGTGGAGCTGTCTGGGGATGGGTGGAGCTGTCCCCGGATGGACAGAGCTGGGACAGCAGGCAGGGATGCTGGAAAGGCGGGACAGGGGTCTCTGTTTGTAATAGTTTAACCACCTGATAAAAGTGAGTAGTAGAGGTGATGTTCATCCAATTAACTCTTGACACACATGTGTACTCAGATTTGGTACCTGATGACTGCTGAAGGCATATGTCTTCCGATGCAGAATAGAAAAAATATTCTTTGCTTGGTGCATCTTACATTGAGTGGACACAATGGACTCAATGGACAAAGGTGGTCTTAATATGATCCATCTTTTATGTACTCAGTTCTAAATTTGAAGAATACAAACCTTGCTCAAACTGCTTAACACTGCACTGTGTTCTCTTCCAGATGCTTATTCTTAGGAAGTTTTTCCTCATTTGAAAAACCTCCTATAGGTTGTCTGAATCTATTCATTGTTGGTAAAACCAAAGAACAACATCAAAAGTTCAATGAGAATTAAATGTAAAGAGTTTAAATAAAAGGCAAATTCTTTCTCTCACCAAGTTCAAACTGCCTGTTTAGACAGCTTTGAAATCACTGTGGCTGTGGTTGTGGTCATCCAATCTCTTGATAGGATCTCAAAAAGTATTTTCACTCTGAGTCGTAAAGAATTTTGGCTCCTATTTTCCTGTTATCTTCAAAGGCATTTGCACTAAGAATTTCCACCCCTCACTCTAATTTTGGAATCCTTATAAGCAACTCCTCTATTTTTGCCCTTTGTCTTGGTATCTTGAAACATATTTATGCCAGTAACAATCATACAAAATATCAAGAGGGGTAGGGGGAAAGAGGATGAGAGATTGTTTACTGTCCAAGCTCTGTGTGTCAGAGAGCACTGAAAGTAATCATGACTAATTCAGTGTTCTGATAAAAAACTGTTGCCCTGGAAATACTTCAGAAGGATTATGGCCTTTACAACTATAAAATCTCTTTGGCTGAGATATGTGCAGACATGTTATTTGTATCTGCACATGACCTGAACAGATTGGCCACTCCTCATGAACTGAAGTTGACCAGACAGTGTTTAGAACCTCACACTTTCACTTAGATGTCAAAAGTTTAAATTGTCCATTTATTCCAAAAACAATTAATGATTCAAGACAGAAGTTCAGTAAAGGTTTAAAATAGGAATGCAAACTAAAGATCAGCATCAACAACAATAAAAAGTTATGGAAGCATTTGTCTATGGTGATTATTGGTTTAACTTTCAATATGAAAAAAAGTCTCATTTTCTAGAGTATTCAGTGATATTCATTTTTCTTATTTAACCTCTGTAGATCTCTTGATGGCATATTGTTCCTTTGACCTGTTATATTTTGTTTTTTAAAAATACCTGCCATAGTTTCTATTTTTATAGTAAATTAGAGTCACATATATTACAAAGGAAAAATGTCTCTTCTTGCAAAAAATTGTGTTTTAGTAAGCAACAAAAACACTGAAATTAAAGTTCACATTTTCAATGTATGTGCTATTATATCATATAATTTGTAAAACTGGATATTTACTTTTCTGCAAACACTGTTTTTAATTCAACAATGTATGTTTGACATTTTCTTTTCTCTGGGTGAGCTTATTTAATGTAAATGACTCTTATGCTTCAACTTGCTCATCCGCAAAGTGAGAGTGTTACATATTTCATTTCTTATAGTTTAAATAAAATAAATTGAAGACTGTGCTTTTAATATCACAAGGAGTCAAAGTCCATTGATCCAGGTAAACAAAACAATCTAGTATATTATAAAAGTAAGGACATTTAATTTAGGTTGTTCCTTTAAATTTCCCTTATGATCATAAATAAAACTTAAGTTCTCCACCTAAAAATAGATAAAATAACAACTTTTTACCAATCCTTGCCATCTGAAAACCCTCATAATAATAATCAATCATTGTAAAGGTTAAATGCATTCTCATTTTCACTTTATAAGCCATCATGTAACATTATGACTCTCAATTTTATAACACATTCAGGTGAAGTCTTCTGTTCACCCAACAGTTTTTGATCTCATTAAACAAAATATTCACATCAAGTAAAGCTCTCTGGGATGTTCTTTTAACATTAATAATTGTTGAGTAGACTGTGTCTGGTACATAGTAAGATCTCAGATTCAAAGTATATTATTATTCTTATGGAAAATAGTACAATCCTGATACAATAACTAGTACTAATTCTATCACTTGTTATTCTTTATTTATGTGGATACATTTTGCATATATATATGGTGTAGTCCATAAAAAGGATATATTCAAACTATACTTTGAAGTTGTTTTTCTTCTTTGTCTTCAATTTGTTCTCCCATACTAGTTATAGTATATCTGTTGCAAAATTATATACCAGGTATATTTTTTGAATGACCTCGTAGAGTAGTATTTCTACATTAGTTATTAAAACATTAAAGCACAAGTCTTAGTGTCACTTCAGAAATACTTGCAATATCATAAATGGGCTAGTTTGTAATTGCCTCATCAATCCCTTATTATCTTAACTGTGGTAATACTTTTCCCTCCCTGGAGTCATATTTTTAAGAGTTTTTCAAGTATTCAATCAAGAGAACAGAGTTAAACTACACTAAGGATCATGTATACCCTCTTTGAAAATGATAATTATATTTCTATAGTATAGTCATGAAAGGTTGAATTTCCACAGGAAATCTATATTATTCTCCACCCAGGTGATTATTTTCTTTTTTAACTTTGTGTTAGTTTTGTATGTTTTGCTTTGGCTTTTCTAATGGCTTGATTCTAGCTAATATAATAGTTTTTCACCTAATAAAATCTGCCTGGGATAAGATATATAGAGAATTTTTTTATTTAATCATCCCTGAATTCTTTTGCTTTGCAAACAATGGGGATCCAGCATAACTGGTACATAAGCAATCTTTTGCTTAGATAACAACATTTGTGAAAATGCACTCCTTTGCTCTCTTCTTCTGATCATAATACCTGGCACCAATCATCCTGAATCTCTGGGAACTGTGGCTGGAGGAAGGATCCATGACCAGTTCCTTTCTGGCTCATGCTGATTCCTTGCCGGTTGACAAGCTCTCTGAACAGATTGTGCTAGCCTGGTGCCAGGTAGTTGCCTTTCAATTCCTGTTCCTGCAGTTTCACTGCTTCCTGAAGGAAGGCGGGGCATACACATCCCTGCTCTAAACCCCAAAGGCAGCTCATCAGGGCACTGGGAAAACTTCCACCATTGGCAAGACTGCAGCATGAATCTCAGCAAGCTCTAAATAACTGCAGGATCTCCTGCTTGAGGGTCACTCAAACAAAGTTCAACAGAATGAAACCTACTATTTCATAACCAAAACATACTTAGAGTTTAGTCCACACGCTAATTCTGGATTACCAGCAATATTTGTTATGATTGTTGATGTTCTTTCCCTATACTGACTTTGTACTCTATTGTGTTTTTTGTATTTTTTAGTATTATGTTATTTTTGCTTTATTTGTTGTGTTCTAAAAATTAGCACAGTTTGATTTGCTCATTCTCACGCATATAAGCCAGGAATAATTCAGAGAGACACTCAGATAACCCATTTTGGCCCCCTGTGACTCCCTATTGGCTTTGCTCCAGTAAAGAAGGATTAACAAAGATTCTTTGTCCAGTTACCATAGTTGGCAATGATGCAGTTTGGAAACTAGTTCCTCACTGTTAATGTAGGGCAGGAGGTATCAAAAGCTTAAGACAGCTTTTCTATTTAGGCAGTTAGCCCATAGAAAGCCAGGAGCACCAGTGCCTAAAATGAACAGCTTGGTTCAAATGTGCAAGTTCAAATTGTGCTTCTTAGATAAGAAAATAGCTTAGGTAGAGGTATGGGATGGGTTGGTGCATGTTATTTGAGCACAGAGCTCAACAACAGCAACAAAAGCATATGATAGGATTAAGCTCTGTAACGGTCATGATCCCAGAGACACACAAACGAATCACAGAACCAAGCAGTTCTTGGCAGAAATGCCTCCATACTTTTCATTAGGTCACCTTTGCTGGGCTACCCCAGATGGGAAAAGGTGTCGTCCCTTCACCTATTCCCCAAGAAGCTGGGCAGCTGCCATCTTCCAGAGCTCATTGGAAAATCCAGGTATAAACCGGCAGTGATGACACATGTTCGGCCTCATGGAATAGAGGAGGAGCAGGTTCTTCTCCTCCCCCACCCCGACAGGACCCTGAGATGCCGCTCACAGATGCCCCCACCCTGCCACAGCTTCTTAGTAAGCTCCATAATGGTCCTGATCCCAGAGACACAAATGAATCTCGGAACTGAGTGACTCTTGGAAGAAATTTCTCCAGACCTAGATTATTAAAATTTTAGAATTCCTAGATCATGCGGCTGTTCTTGCAGCCACATGACATCACATACTCTTCATAACCAGCAACAGAAAGCAAATTGTCTATTGTTACCTTTTCGGCAAGTCTGAGTGTTGAGGGAAAATTCCAAATAATAATGGTGGGACAGCTTCATGAACGGAGAGGAGAAGGCAGATGGGATAGATAAGGGATCACTAAGAAAATGATGGCTGGAGGAATCAGTTGGGATAGGAGATGTGTGCCGAAAGTAGATAATGGAACAAACATGATGACCTCTCAGTGTCTGTGTTGCAAGCCGTAATGCCCAAAAGTAGAGGGAGAGTATGGAGAATATTGTTTGCCATGGAGGCAGGGAGAGGGTGGGAAAGGGGGTTATATCAGGAATATCGATTGTGAGGTATGTGCACTGGTGGAGGGATGGGTGTTTGATCATTATGTGATTGTAACCAAAACATGAAAGCTTGTAACCATCTCATGGTGGTTCAATAAAATTTAAAAAAAATAATAATAGTGGGACTGATGCTGAAATATTGAATGTAATCAAAGTAGAGAGAGAGTAATGTGAAAATTAACTGCCACACAGGTAGGGGTAGGGGTGTGATGGGGTGTATACTGGGGTTTTGGGTAGTGAAAAATGTGCACTGGTGAAGTGATGGGTGTTTGATCATTGTATGACTGAGACTAAAACACAAAAGCTTTGTAACTGTTCTCAGGGTGATTCAATAAATAATTTTTTTAAGCAGATGATAGTTCCTTGGTGTACTTAGAGTATCCCAGCTAAGAGATGGATAAGAAAAGATTGCCAAGACTCCTGTTAATCTCCTAATTCTATCCTAATACAGAGAAAACCAAACCTGGTTTTTACCTTGTTTCTTTCAAGCACATGTGACTCTTCCCACCTTATAGAAAGTAAGACTTGCTTTTAAGTCATCATCACATGGGCTGTACAGCACAGGGGCATTTCCACCTCCACACCATGAGGAAGACTAGGGACACTGGCTGCCTTCATTTTAGTTTCTAATTTTTTATTTATTGATTCACTATGAAACACATAGTTATTTATGATTGAGTTTCATCCACACAATGATTGAGCACCCATCCAAATACAAGTGTCCACTTCTTTCCACCATTGTCCCCAGTTTCCCTTCCCACTGCCCAGCATGTCTCTATGGTAGATATTTTTCCTTTTTACCTTTTAAGCACTGTGGTTTGCGATATTGTTACTGCAAGGATATCAACATGTCACTTTACTTTCTTTCACCACCATGTTCTTTTCTAAGTGATCATTTCCTACTATCATCGTCATAGTGGACATTTCTCTGATAGTGCACCTCCTTTTCTGCATTGTGACAAACTGTCTACTGTTGCTGTGTCACCCATAGAATCTGTAAATTCTACTACACATAAAAGTAAACTCAATGTCAATTAAAAATCTTGATTAGAACAAAATTCATAAAGTATACTGAAGAAATATGCAGAATTATCTAGGATACAGATATCTAGGGTATCTTTGGTAATTTGGCTATATGGGCAAAAAAACAGGGAAAAAAGTAAGTATATGAGACTACATCAAATTAAAAATTTCTTGAATGAAAAAAAGTAACATTAAACACAAATGACCCCTATTGAAATGGGAGAAAATATTTGCACAATACATCAGCTAAAGGATCAATGTCTAAGATATATAAAATACTCAGAAAGCTCAGTAACAAAAAAAAATTAACCCTATCCTAAAATTGAGGTCAGAATATTACTAACACCACCCTTAAAAAGCACACGCAATTTTCTTGTAGGCATACAAAAATGTACATCATCACTTGTCATTTTATGTCAAATGCAAATAAAAATGACAGTGAAATATTATCTCAGACTAGTGAGAATGGTATATATCAAAAAGACTGAAAACTGAGATGCCTCTCAGACAGTCTCTCAGAAACTGATAGGCTGAGTCCTATCGGGGCATCCCAGAGGGGAAGTTTGTGAGTTCCCCCACCTGACCAAACAGAGCCCCACAAACTAAAACCTCCAGAACACAATTGTTGCCACACTCACGGCCAATCTCCACAGGCTCAGGATGAGCCTCTTCCAGGAGTGAATCTGTTGAAAAACTCAGGTTTGCAGATTTTGTCACTGAAATCTCCAGGCTTTCACAGAGTCAGGAATCAGAGACCTCCCCCCAATTCCCTGTTCTTCTGGGAGCCTGGCAGTCATGTCCGCAAACTTTCTCTGGCTCCATATAAGCTCATTAATGACCATGATCCAGAGACTCACAAATAAATCTCAAAAGAGATCAACAAGCTGCAAAGAAGCCTCCAGATCCCAAAGTCAACACCCAGTTAAGAATTTAGTTTCGGCTATATTGCCCTATTTAAAAGTTTCAAATTCCTGGAGTGACATCTCATATTCTACAGCACTGATATACCAGGAGTAACACAACACATTGGATGGGGTGTTAAGTAGAAGGCAACAGATCTTGATAAAAGAAATTAGTAAACAAGGCTCAACCTGTAACAACATATTAGTAATCTCTTATACAAGGAACTAATGGCTCCAGGATGAGATACAATAATCTTCACACACTTTCTTCTAAGGAAACTTTTTGATTATTTTTAGTGGATTATTCATAACAAGTAATACAAACTATTCAAGGCTAGCTATTGGGGCAAGCTAGGGAAAATTCAAAATAATGGTGGTGGGAAGATGTAACGGTGGTGAGATTTATGTTAGAATATTGAGTATAATAAATTATTTTGAACAACTTTATAAAAATAAAATAGAATAAAAATATATAAATAAAAATAAAAACCCTTATTTTACGGACGGAAAACAGTTAAAAAAATGAAGCAGCTTATGTAAAATCATACAACTTAGTAAAAATTGAGGGAGAACTCTTTTCTAAGCCTCCCTACCTTCTAAGTTAAACCCATTGATTTTTCTCTTTTTATGTTTCATCATAATTTTCAGTGTATGAGCCTAACTAGTCAATCTTTCAACATCCTAAGATATGATGAATATCATTTCAACATTCCCTTGTCATAAATAAGACTAGAAATTCCTATAGTTGAGAATCTCTGAGTCTTTTAGGGAAAATTTCAGGTGTATTTTTTATATTATCAAAATTAATATTTGGTTTTCACTCTACAAAAAATGTTAGATACAACATATATTGATGATATATGTTAAAAGAGGAAATCTCATTGTTGTCGGTAATGTCATCCTATTAAACTATGTGGAAAACAGTACAGGCTTTAAAATGAGAATAGAACTTTTTATGACACTATGATCCTATTTCTTAGAATTTATCTCAAGAATGTGAAAATATTAATTAAAAATATAGACTGTTATTTTCATTGCTGCACTAAATCTAATAACCAGTAAATGGGCAAAGGTAATTGTCCAATGGTAGATGAATTAGAATTGCAGTTGAGTTGTATATATAACTCAACTTGTATAATGGAATACTATACAACTTTAAGAAAGTAGGAAATTTTGCACTTTGCTGCAACTCAGATGAAACTGAAGGACATTTGAGGAACAAATACCAGATGATTTCACTCATCTGTGGTATACATAGTAGCAAAACCTAAAATTAGACAGTCTCTAATGAAGACAAATTCTTGATCTTAGGAAGTCAAACTGAGATTTCCACAATAAGAATAGAAGTAGTAGTGGGCAAATCACAATATAAGCTCCATAACAATGACTCATGCAGGAAGAAGCCTCCCTAAACCTTCTATGACTATTTTTGTTTGTACTCTTTACTTCTTCATTTCCCTTCAATACCAGTAAAGATTAGTTAGTCCTTTAGGACCCACAAAGTCTCTAATTTGGTACCCAAAGCTGAAAAGACTATTTCTGACATCTTCACAAATGCATACGTTTTTTCAAAGTTCAGTTTTTTCTGACTTTATTTAAACACTACGGTTTACAAAGTTGTCCATAATACAGTTGTTTGGACATTTATTGTTCCAACACTAATCCTACCGCCAGTGTGACCTTCCCTCCACCATTATTTCCAGTTTCTGACCAACCCCCAAGCTACCTCCTTAGCAGGTACAAAATAATTTATTGTATATTACTTGTTATAAAAGGTATTCAAACTCAGTACTTAAGGATCCTCTATGAGCTGTATTACGGATTCACTACCAGGATCTCACCATTCTATAAGAAAGTGATCATTGAGTTAAGGAGAGTGATTCGGCAGGGTGATACCATTTCAGCGAAACTCTTCAGTGCCACCCTTGAGAACGTCACGTTATGACTGGAATGGGAAGAGATGGGAGTGAAGATAAATGGTCGGCAACTACACCACCTCCGCTTGACTAATGACATAATTCTAATAACACCAAACATTAGCCAAGTGGCACAAATGCTGGCTGACTTCGACATGAGTATGGAAAGGTTGGACTACAGATGAATCTCATAAAGACAATGTTCATGAGAAACAGACTAGTTCCTGAGGTTCCATTTGCTCTCAATGGAATGAACATCTCCGAATGCAGCAGTTATATGTACCTAGGTCGAGAACTCAACATGACTAATGACCTGGCACCTGAGCTGCACAGGAGGAAGAGAGCAGCATGGAAGACCCTCAAGAGTGTCGAAGAAGTTGTTAAGAGGACCAAGAACTTCCAGCTTTGGGCACATCTTTTCAACTCCACCATTGTCCTGAACTAATATATGCCTCAGAGACCTGGGCCCTGTGAAAATAGAATGAGAAAGCTATTTGGGTATCCCAAAGAGGAATCAAAAGAGCTATGCTTGGAGTATCACGTTTCACTCAAGTGAGAGCATTTTCATCTGTATATTAAACCCCAAATGCTAAGTGAACCTATTTGTGTCAATAAATGTTAATACTTAATATTTTATTCCTTTTAATTTAATATCTAAGACTCTTTTTTATCCTCTCCAGTTTTCTTCTGGTATAATTTAAAACATTCTCTAATTCTTTCCCAAACTGGGCTTCATACTCATTAGATACAGACTCTTATACATGATGATTATTGATAAAATTGTAATTAGGGAGGCATGGTAGGGATAAATCTCAAAGCCAACATGCATCTTGTTGAGAAAAATTTTCTGTGAAACAATTACTGAAGGACACTTGACTGAAAGAATCATTTAACCTCATATGAGATTGAAGAATTACCTTGGCAAACAGTGAATTCAGAAAAAAAATGTTTCAAAGTACCTAGATAATTTATAACTGCCCAAGTTATTCCTCTCAGGAAAATTCTCTAGCTCCAGTTGTTTACAATTCCATAATAAATATAGTAGGATAGAGCAGTTCCACTCTATATACCAGAAAATCCTCTGTAAGAGAGTAAATCAAGGATATTATAGTCTGATGATATTTCTACAGCCTTTCATTCATTTTGCCAAAGTCAGGCAACCATGACTCAAAGATTAGATATGTTTTCTTTCCTAAGTATAATATTTGTGGTCACCAGAATAACCTTTTGTGTATATATTATAATTGTCACCTCTTATAATTACCATTATTTCCAAAACACAACAGCTTGCAACCACAACTCCTAAATCTATGATTTACAAAGGTGTTTATTTCAGAACATCTTATGAATAAATAATGTCACTACATTTTATAAATTAGCAGGGTCTCACCCCACCTACCCAGCTCTTTTGAGAATGCAACATAAGAAACTTAATTCTATTTGAAGGTTCCTTTTTGAAACCCTGTTGTGCTCAAAGTACTCTGTTAGAATTATAGGGATAAAAAGGCATAATCCCAAGAGATAGTTAGGTGATGTACCATTTTAAAAGATATGGGCAGGAGTAAGGGAAACACATAAGACTAGTATTGTGTCCTAGGGTTAGTGATAGTACTTTCCTTAACATAACTGAAAAAATGAAGAGGGGGGACAAAGAAATGATATCATAACAATGAGTAGCTCTAAAGGTTATTGCTTGGTAGAAGCAGTAGCTTCTAGCTTAGGGACACTATGAAGCCCCCATAGCACAGCAGGAAGGAAGCTGGGGAAATACATACTCTAGACTCCATGTTCCCATACTTGTTTCCTCCTGAAACTTTTCATTAGTCAAGTCCAGCTGAACTCATAGTCCAAGAATCCCACTTACAAGGTCTATGGAGTATCTTTCAGCGAAAGAGAAGCAGAAAACTATTATGATTATAGCACCTAGACAGAATGACTTATATATATTCCAATAATGAAGATAACATATAATATGTAGTTTGTATCCAACACAGTTTACATGTATACAGCAACAATTAAACAACTTTAATGATATTTTCTCCATGGATTTACTATTATCACTGTTGTAATTATTATAGATTCTTAAAAATTTGTGGAGGTTGATGTGGAGGTCTCGTCCTGTTCAGCAGGGAGAACTCTTCATGGGGCTGAGAAGGGGACGCAGCCGAATGGACAGATGTAGAACCCGGAGGAGGGAGAAAAGGCCTTTGTTCTATGGCAGTTACAGTATTTTATTATTATCTAGGTATCATGTGTACAGTAGTTTTAATGTTTATGACATTAATGTACAAAGTTACTACACCCAAACCACTAAATTACCTTTCACCTACTACCAATGCCCGTAAGTTAATTCTAGTCTGCCTTCTTCCACTGCTTGATATTCTGAGTTCTATACTCTAAGGTAAAGAGTTTGCTATCAATTTGAAGAAAAAGAATTTTAGCAAGAGTTTTGGAAATACTATGAAAGTAGGCCTTAAATTGATCTATTCAAAATCAGCAAAATCCATGGGAAGATAATTTGAAAAGGAATTTGGAGCTTAAATAAGATCAAGAATCATTTTAGAAATGAATCACAAATCATATGTGGTAAGAGAAACTTGCAGAATTAGGGGTTAAATGAGATGCTATTGTATGGTAATAATAGTCCACAGAGAGGTTTTAGCACTGAAAGAGAATACAATCCCTGCACAACCAACTATCACTAGGAATCTATAATTATTTAATATATTCATTAATATTTGTTTCTTATAATTTAAAAATGGAATATCATAGTGTAGGTCATTTTGCAATATTTTTTTCTGTGTCCTTTCAGGTTTTTGAATATCTAGGATTCTTTCCACAAATTTAGAAAGTTCCCAACTGCCACTTCCTTGATGCTTTCTCTAATTCTGTCTTCTGGTACTATCCTAACACAGATGTTTACCCTTCTAGTGGACTATAATATTTCACATCACTATATCACTGTCATCTCGTTGTTCATCAGTTCTCTCGAGCAGGCGTCAGTAGTGTCTCCATTCGTCCCTGTCGCATGCTAGTGTAGCCTGATGGCGTATTGGGGGCTCTTTCAGGGTCAAGGGAATAAGGATCGTTGTTGTTACTGTTTTTGGCATATCGAGTATGCCCTGGGTAGCTTGCCAGACTATGCCTGCAGGCAGGATACTCTTGGTAGTTTGTTGGGCTCTCCAAAAGGGACAGTGGCTTCTGCGGTGGCCCCTAATTGCCTTTTGAGGTGTTCCCAGTCTACTGAATGTAAGCTTTTGGTCGACTGGCATGTTGTAAGAATCTGCACACTGATAAACACGCACCTGCCTACATCTCTGGGCAGCACCTGGGACATCTGAGGCCTCAGGTTGATCTCCTTGAGGTTGATGGAGTGCACTTGGAGGTTGTTGAGCAGCTGGCAGAGAAGTACCCTATTACAGAGGGCCTGTGCCAGGTAGAACACCTGCGTCAAGTCCCATGTAACCCCGTGGTTGGCTTATAGCAGCCCACAGTGGATGAGCCACTGAGTGCACTGTCGCCATGGCTCTATGTCCAGTGCTGTGACTCGGTCCTGCCGGGGCGGGCGGCAATGCTACGGCCACTGCTGCAGTTTCTCCATGCACTGCCGACACCATTTTTTCCGAATCTTGCAAAACAGCTGGCAATGTCCGTAGGAATCACGTGTAGAGTTCTAGCAGGGATCACACATAGAGTTCAATGCCAGGCGTGCTGTGCCACATGTCTAAGGCAAAATAGTAAATCGGGTTTGGGAGAGCGCGAGGGTTTTGGACAGCATCGGTGCCATATTGCCTCCATAAATATTTCACATAGCTTTTGTTAATTTTCCTAAAGAATATTTCTTTTCCCCCACAGTTCCATCATTGATGTGATTAATTTCTAATATTTTGTCCTCTGTGAGATTGAGTCTAGTTGTTGTGCTTTCATAAATTCATATAAAATTGAATTTTATTTTATTTTATTCCAGTATAATGATATTGTGGGCTGGGACAATAACACAGTGACAGGGTGTTTGCTTTTCACGCAGCTGGCCTGGATTAGATTCCTCTGCCCCTCTCGGAGAGCCTGGCAAGCTACCGAGAGTATCTCACCCCCACGGCAAAGTTTGGCAAGCTACCCGGGGTGTATCCGACATGCCAAAAACAGTAATAACAAATTTCATGATGGAGACGTTACTGGTGCCTGCTCGAGCAAATCGATGTGCAACTGGATGACAGTGACAGTGACATAATTATATTGCATTATATTATTATTTTTATAACATGGTTTTAAAAGTGTTAACAATTATGTTCTGATACACAGTTACTGCATCTCATCACCCAAGTCCCTTTACCAATATTCTTATGTCACCCACAGTGTATCTCTTCATTATCTCCATTCATTCCTCAGCTGCATGGTATTCTCAATTTTGTCCCAAATCTCTGCTTAAAAAGTTTTAATATCTTTAGTCTCATTATAGAAGTGCTTCTTATGCTTTTGTAGATCTCTCTCTATATATATCTATCTTTATATACGCATATATACATACATATGTACATATGTATAAATAACCAGTTCATATACATGTATATAATATGAAGTTATTCTAGGTAATGCATATATATAAACTGGTTGTCTGTTTAGTTAGATTTTTCCCTTTCAGTTTTTTTTAATTAATTTTTATTAAAACTAACATAACATACAAAGCTTTTCACTTTACAGTTGTTTCAAGTATTTAGTGTTCCAACACCACCAATGTGACCTTCCCTCCATCAATATCCCTAGATTCCTTCCCAATCTCAACCAGCCCCTCAGACACATAACTAATTTATTTTATATTACTTATTCCAAACAAAACTTAAAGAAATGGCACATTAAATGATCAGAAAATACATTGATAAGAGCTTATTTGTGGTTACTATGCAAATAGGGAAATTAAAACCATTTAATACAATATAATAAAGTGTCTATTCTCATTTACATATAAACGTTTCCAACTCAGGAATCTATACCATATTAAAATTTATTTTATACTTGCATATCATTATGGTAATAATCTTGTCTCATCTGTCATTAATAAAAGCAATTCTGTCTTGATATATTTTTGGGTTTACATGGTATAGTTAAGGCTTATGTATGTAAATTTTCCCCTTACACTTTATATGAACACTACTGTTTACAAAGTTGTTTATGATGATTTGTTATAAGCATTTAATATTCCAATCCGATCACCATTACCCCTTCCCTCCACCAGTCTCCAATTTTCCCAACCACCCCTTAAGTAATTCATTGTATATTGCTTATTATCAATAGTTTACAAACATAATGATCAAAAATGTTTCCTTAGAAGAAAATTGGTGTACACTGTTGTATCTTACCGTAGAGACATTAAGTCCTCACATAAGAGATTACTACAATGATTTAATAGGTTAAACCTTCTGCATTTATGTTTTATGTATCAAGATTGGTTTGCTTCTACATTACATCGCATGTAATCTGGTATACTACTGCTACTAGTTTACAAGTGTCTTTGAGTTTGAGATGTCCAGGAAGTTCAGAATTTCTAACAGCTAGAGTTAAATTTTTAACTGGGTTGTGACTTTGGGGTGATTGTCAGGACTTCCAGAAGTATAGGGAGCTGTGAGGGAGATAGCCCATCCTGACTCCATGAAAGCCTAGAGATTTCAGTCATAAAATCCACCTACTTGAAAATTTCAGCAGATTAATTTCTGGGTGAGGCTTGGTACTGAGACAGTGGAGTTCTTCCGCAAGCATGGTGGCGATTTTGGAGTGTGGAACCAAGCAGATGCCAGAGCATTGTTTGGGTTGGCTAGCCTGAAGCCAACTCAACTCAGGGGTACCCTCTATGTCTCAGCCATGTGCAGTTGTCTGGAGAAATCATTCACAGCTTGCTGATTTCTTTTGAGATTTATTTATGAGTCTCTGGAACATGGTTGGTTGGTGAGCTATATGGTGTTAGAGCTGGTTTGTGGACATGACTTTATCTTTTCTTCTTGTTTTGAGTCACATACTAGGATGGTTAGGGGTAACTTCTGGCTCTGTGATTGGAAATTGCTCCTCATAATGCTTAGGGGACCACTTGTAACAGAGATCAAACCCAGACTTTCCAGGTGCAAAGTTTGTGCTCAGCTCATGAAGCTCTCTCTGGCCTCATTTACGTTAAGTTCTTCAAGTTTTGTTAAAATGACTTCATTCTTCACTAGTTCCTCCTATCCTCTTTCTAAAATCGAGTCTTCATGAGACACCCAGTTACATAGTTGTTCATGATGGATTTTTAATCATACAATATTCCAACACCCATCCCTCCACCAGTGTACATTTCCCACCACCAATGTCCCCAGTTTCCCTTCTGTCACCACCTCAAGATGTAGCACTTTCCCCTCTGTCTCTGTCTATGTTTCTGTTTTTCCCTCTCTCTCTCCCTCCTCCCCTCTCTCTCCTCCCTCTGAGCATTATAGTTTTCAGTACAGCTATTGAAATATTATCGTGTATGTTCCTTTGCTTCCTTTTCTGGTTCAGAGTGATCATTTCTAGCTATCATTATTATAGTGGTCCCTTCTCTAACCTAATATCCTTCTTCCTACCACCCCAACTTGTGGCATGCTTCTAATAGTGAACCAGATGTCCTGGCCCTAGTTTCTCATACTATGGTGTTGTTTTTATAAATCCCACAAATGCTCCTCAAATTCTAACTTGATCTCTGGACACATTATTTATTTTTTTGGAAGAATAACATTTTATAATTGTTGCCTGCAGTATTTAGTGCTTACACATTTGTTTTCCTGCAAATGCTGTTGTAGCTTTAGTATTCTAATCCATATTTGTTTCTATGGCCATACTAGACATCAAAACCTCCATTTATTACTCCAGTGGGTTTCATCAAAACCACTCAGAGAGAACACTTTATGCTTCCCCTCTACATTTGAGCCACTTATGATTTCTATTTCTACTTGTAGTTTCCCCCTCTTGGACATTGGTGGATGGCTGAGTTATTCCCTGATGGAAAATGTGGTGACTTAGCCAATACATCTGCTGCCTGGAGAGTAGGGGAGCCATTGTAGAGTGGACATGGCATTTGCCTTACAGATGGCCAACCTGGGTTCAATCCCCAGCATCCCATATGATCTCCCACAGAGAAAAAAATTACATTAAAGGGATTCTGATGAAATAATTTCTGAGTGTAGAACCAGAAGTAATCACTGAACATCTCTGGGTGGCCCCCAAAAGAAACAAAAGAAAAATTATCAAATATATGTTTGTCAGTATCAGACTTCATATTTTTGCAGCAGCATGAAAGTTCATCTTTGAAAAGAAAGGTAGACTGATATCTGAAGTCTTGTTACTACCCAATTCCAGCCCATAATAACAGCAGCTGGTTTATACTGTGTTCCTTGGGGACCTCTTCATCAATTGAGTCTGCCCCTTGGACTTCACCACACTTTAATAATGAACTTTTCTGTGTCTAGATGATTCTGTTTCTCAAGTCAACTGAGAAATGAGTGAGGTTTTTCTGTGATATGCGGTTTTTCCCAGTTGTACTTTAGTGGAGACCTTTTCTTGCCAGTGTCTATTCAGAATTAGAATCCCCTTCCATTTAACTTTTTAATTCTGTTGGACAAGAGTTGGAAATATATATTATTCTTGATTTTTTGTTCCAAATACTGTAGTACTTTTGGACTGAATTGTGGAGCAACGACAACAATATACAGCCTTATATCAACTATGGGTGAGTGAAAAATAAAATAAAGCTGATATTTTCAATCTTGTTTAGAATCTAGATGTTTTCTAAACGTACACAAATTTTTTAGTGTGTTTTAAGTGATATTCGTGATAGTAAACCCAGGAAAACTGAAGTTATGACTTTTGTTCATTCCAGGTCATGATCTCTTAATAGCTGTCCTCAAATTCTGGCATTGTTTGTAAAACCTCAAAATAAATGTCAGTCATTGAACACAATTACATGGTTACTGGAAAATACTTGCCTCATGACCTGAAGTGTTTGTTTTTCCCCCCTTTTTTCTCTAAAACAAACAGTCGTAGGAATTGAAGGGTTAACCAACGGTTTACAGTCAGCTCATGGAGTGGGAGTAAAAGTTCTTTCATTCTCAGACCAATCATATAACCACTAAACCACAATATCTTTCCCTCTAATTACTCATTTAGGTAGTCGGTGTAAAAATATGTCTTTGAGGTGATGAGATAAAATTGGAAGCTTAGTTATTGGGTTGATTTGCACATCCATCATAGTGATTAAGATAGAAATCCACAATGAAATAATGGGGTTTAAGGGTTTCTAGCAAAAATAAAGTTAATGTAGTCTCTCAGTAAATTCAAACCACACAACCAAAGAGACATTTAGGAATTTCCCAGAGATTCCCATTGTTATTTATTTTTCTGGTACTTACAGGAAAAGTGACATAACTAGATACTATTTTTAAGTAAAGGAGATTTTATTAAACTATTGATAATTTGACCTCTGAGGGATAATGGGAATAAAATGTTAATACCTTTTGAAAATAAGTTAAACTTCAACAATTTTATGTTATTCTTTTTTTTTTTTTTGCTTTTTGGGTCACACCCAGCGATGCACAGGGATTATTCCTGGCTCTGCACTCAGGAATTACTCCTGGCTGTGCTCAGGGGACCATATGGGATGCTGGGAATTGAACCCAGGTTGGTCTTGTGCAAGGCAAACGCCCTACCCGCTGTGCTATTGCTCCAGCCCTAACAATTTTGTGTTATTCTTGTTTTAAATTTGAAGTGACATCTGTTAGATAAAGAAAGATGAGGGATAAAATACTGAAGAATAATATTTATTTGTTAGAATGATAAATTTTATTTACTGACAAGATTCTTTATGAGTTTATGGGTAGATTACAGAATGTCCTGAGTTACTAAAGAAGCTATAACTTTTTGTGGATTTAGAATTATGGCCTTATTATTGAAAAAATAACTTCTAGGACCTGGAAAGAAAAATGCAGAACGTGAGGTGCTTATCTTGCATGTTATCAACCCCATTAGAGGAAGCTCATCCCTGGATCTCCATCCTGAACTCTCATATGATCCATTGAGCATTTTCAGGGATCACTCAAGAACAGAGCTAAAAATAGATCCTGCGAACTGTCAGGTGTGACACCTTAAAATAATTAAAATAATATAAAATAAAGAATTAAATTACAGTAAAGATGATGGAAGACAATTTGGATTCAGCAATTTCCTCTACCTTATTTTCCTACATGCAAACATAAAATTGGACAGAAAGTGAAATAACAACAAAAAGATGGTTGGAAGATGCTACAGATAGTTCCATGACTGTGTGTATAGTAGGAAAACAAAAAACAAAACCAGAACCTTCAATTCTCTCTGAGTTAAGGAGAGAGTCTTACGTATGAGTTTGGAAGCAACGACCAACAAATAATTTGTAATTTTTGGAGCAGAATACCAAGAAAGTTGAGATTGTGGGAGAGAACTTTGGCTTTATAGATAAGTACTGATCTACATATTTATTAAATAAAGTAACTCAAGACAATCCCAAAAAACAATCTAGAAAAAAGAATCTAATACTCACACAATACTGAAACTGGTTGCATTTCTATTGGTATCATAAGTATTGCATTATATTGAACTGTGATGAGATATACCTTACATTGCAGCTAAAGTTGCTATACTTTAGAAACTAGCCACATGATCTAGGAACAGATTAAAGACTACGCTGTCCCTGACCTGCAGAGCAGGTCTAAATATATTTGCTAATGTAATCTGATGGCATGACAAAGAAAATCCACCACTATTCAAAGGAATACAGAGAAAACCCAGCACACAATAATATAACAGTTATATGATACCTGCCATTCAAAAAACATTAAGGGAAGACAATCAAGACAAATGTGAACAGTAACAGTGACTAGGAAAAACTTCTATAATTTGAAATTTGCCCCGAAATGACTAAAAGGAGCTAACACAGGAGAGTACAGAAACGAGCCTTAAGACAACTGTCTGAGTCTCTGAGATGGGAGACAAAGGTAGAGGAAAACAATAGCAAGATGAGATAATAACAGGAGATACAAAATATACACACGTGAACAATATATTTGTACAATATTAAAATGTGAAAATGCACTTTTGGGGAATAACTGCAGTTTGAACTCTGAAGAAATGAAGTGAATACCAGTTACTTCAGCAGCAAAGAGATTAACTTAGCTAAAATAAAACAAAAGTAATAAAGAGTAAAAAGAATAAATGAGTATTTATTATCTGTGAGGCAATTTCATACAACCTAAAATATTTGAACTTAGAGTTCAAGAAGAATGAGAAATGGACGAAAGCACAGATAAATAATTGGCATTAAAAAATCTCTACAATGGCGATTTATTGGGTATTTATAATGTGTCATTTACTGTGCAAGCATTTTATAAAGTAGCTGTTAGCCAATTCCACAAATCTTTGTCATCTAGTTCCTGTGGTCATTGACATTTCCTAGCCCATAGCCTTGAGGTGGAGCAGTCAGAATGCAAGCAGAGGTACCCCGGAAACAAGTCAGCCTGGCTTGAGGGCACCATCTCCTGTTTGTTGGATGCCTCCTCCAATATCTCTGATCTCTTGACAAACCACAGCGCTCTTTCCATTTTACATCCCCATTACTCAGTAGAATGCTTAGTATATTATAGGTACTCAGTGAGTGTTGCAGAATGAAATCTTAATCTTAGAGTTCAACTGTGGCCTGCACGATAATGGTATTTGCTATAGACTGTCTTCTTGACTGAAGTTTAGTTAGGTTCCTTTAAAAATCTCTTCTCTACCAGAATCCACCTTTGACTGTTCTGTTTATTTTGTATTACCCAGTTTTAGCAAAAATTCTCTTAATTTTACTGAAAATTATCCACTCTTCTTATCTGTCCACTTTTAATCGTTTTTGGTCATTTGTTCAAATTCCTCATTCTTTACCTCCCCCAAGTGATATCTGATCACCTCTAGCATGCTTTCAACAAGAATCTTATTAGTTCAGTTTAGCAAGAATCACTACTCTTTTTGTAATTTTCCATTCACTTGCCCCTCTTCCTTTATTCCTTAACTACAAATCCCCACATTTCATTGGTTTATTCAGAGTTAAATCTGATCTTCCTGAATGCAATCTCATTGTAGAAATCCTTTGAATAAGAATTTCCTTGCCATCTTAAAATAAAAATCATACATGTAAACATAAAACACGAATTAAATACAGTAGGAGTTAATATAAAACAAAATAGTAAAATTTATATGGATTTTAAAATTTTAAGAGTGGATTATGCTTAACCAAATATAGTATCAGTAGATCATGCAATTGATGAATATATGTAGGTAGATCATATAGGCTGAAAATAATTCAAAAGAGAAGAAAGCACCGTAGTATCAGAATGCCACAGTAATGCTGCTATATCTTGTGTTTGACTGTTGTAATAGTACTTAAAACTAGACAACAATAAATCAAAACACACACACACACAAAACCAACCACACACAAGGGAACTCACTGCAAAATAAAAGCTTAGACACCATTATTGGACAGAAAATAAAATCATATAAAAATACTCAGTTTGCCAAGAATATAACTAAGGAGTGGAGCAAAACTTTATTTATTTATTTATTATTTAATTAGTGAATCACCATGAGGGTACAGTTACAGATTTATACATTTTTGTGCTCATGTTTCCCTCATACAAAGTTTGAGAACCCATCCCTTCACTAGTGCCCATTCTCCACCACAAATAAACCCAGAATCCCTCCCATACCCCCCAATCCGATCTCCCCCCATCCCACCCTGCGACTGTGGCAGGGTATTCCCTTTTGTTCTCTCTCTCTATAATTAGTTGTTGTGGTTTGCAATAAAGGTGTTGAGTGGCCATTGTGTTCAGTCTCTAGTCTACATTCAGCACGCATCACCCTTCCCCCGTGTGGCCTCCAAACACATTTTACTTGGTGTTCCTGTTTCTAAGTTGCCCTCTCCCCAGCATGTGAGGCTAGCTTCCAAGCCATGGAGTCAACCTCCTCGTACTTATTTATACTATTCTTGGGTGTTAGGCTCCTACTCTGTTATTCTATATTAGTGGAGCAAAACTTTTAATGTATAAGAGCCTGTCTTCAATTCTGTCACAAATAAAGTAATTAAATAATACTAATTCAGAATACTCAGTCATACACAAAGGGAGAAAAAAAACAAGAAAAGAGAACAAAACTTAAACACAACCCATTTTTTACTTAATATTAGCACTCAAACATAAATTAAACATTTGAGATTAGGGTAATGAATACAGAGAATTGGAGGAACTATGCTTATGAATATATAAAGAAACAGGAAGGTTATTAGCTAGAATTGGAAAAAATTTGCATGTACATGCTAAGAAAGCGAAAGCAGCTATATTGATACCAAACCATGAGATTTAGAAACAGATACATTACAAGGAATAGAGACAGATATTTCATAATGACAAAGTTCAATTTGCTAAAAGAAATAGCATGCATAAATATATATTATGGGAACCTATGGGATATCTCAGTGACATAAAGCAGCAGCCTTATTTGCACAAATCTTCGAGTTGAGTCCCTGATACCACCAGCAGGGTCAAATAGCTCCTCTGCTGATATCTTCCAGCTCTCCTATCTGGGATCGCTGCAGCTGCAAGTAGTTTCTGGCTCTATTAAGGTCAGTTAGATGTATGCAACCCTAAAGAATCTATGCACACCGCAGCCAGGAAGTGCAGACTCTGGTGTGTACAGCAGTGAGCACTGTGTTGATCCCAAATGAACTCTACTGGTATGTGCATAATCACCGCAACAGAAAAGGGACTAGCCCCTGGCAAGCATCAAAAGTAAATGGCTCTGACCGCTGACAAGCATAGTAGCCAAGTGTTCAAGCTCCACCAAGTAATGCAGCCTTCAGCGAGAATAGCAACCAAGTGTGCAACTGTCACCTCTGGGTATTCACAGAAATCCCAGACTCAAGAAAACAACAGCAAAGAGAAGAAAAGGTAGGGAAAGGAAAAAAATGAAGTGTATTTAATAGCAGTGCTTTAAAATATAGGAAACAAAATTAATGATATGACAGTAAATAATTCATATTCATATAGTTTGAGATTTCAATATACCTGTCGCTGATTATAAAACAAGTATACAGAAGTCAATGAGGATATATGAGTAGATGGGATAAAAATGTGCAAATACGGAGAGCTTACATTTATTTCTTTCTACTATGGGTAAAAAAAAACACCAAAACAAGGATTAGTCACAGATAAGCATATGAAACCCTGAGCCAAAAAAAAAAAAAAGAAAAAAGTGGAGGATAGTAGGCAGAAGGATAGCTACTGGAAATTGAGAGAAAAACAAATTGTTAGATGACACTGAGTTTGTCCTTTCAGCAGGGAACTTAGGTTTATCGGGTTACACTCATCACAGTGCTCCTGAGTCACTCTCATTGCTATGTTTATCTGTAAACTCTTCTCTGTGCTCTCCTCCCCAACCAGTTAATCACCTTTTTCCCTGGTCATATTCTGTTAGCTTGTAAGATCAGATCCTTCTAAGGATACTGAACTTGTAAGTTATGTCTTTTGCATAGTTTACCTTAAAGTAATGTCCTTTCTGTACAGACACAAGAAGACAGTTAATATTATGTTTTTGTAACTTGGGAGTTGATTGACTCCAAATAAATATTTACTTCTGGGCATCTGCTTTTTCAAGTCAGTTGCCCTTAGTTCCTAGCACCCCAAAAGCAGGGTCACAAAGAGGGACAACATGGACCCAGGGCAAGCTGTGAGCTACCCTGGCATCAAAATGGGCCAAGCACCACAATACTCAACTATAAGTTGAGAGCATGGTCATGGATAAATGCTGTCATGATCCAAAGGAAACAGTGAGATTAGGACCCTGCTGGGGTTAGGAAGACTAAACTGGCCTGGGGACTGTAGTCTGGAATATACAGTGACATATCCTCAGGAAAAATCAAACTTTAAGTTTGATATATCTCTTAGTGTGCTCATACAGAATGACATTGCTGTAAATATTAGAAGTAAATTTACTACAACTATTTAAGTGGATTACTAGCTAAGGAAAAAAGAAAGCGACACACCCTGGATGGGATTCCACCCTTAAGAGGAACTTCTAGTAATCTGGAGTAATAGATGGAGTAATGGATGAGATTTTATCCTTGAGTTAACCTCCTGGAGGAGAGGCCTTATCTCTCTTTGTTGATTTTTTAATGTTTAACCCCACCTTTGTATCAGCACCCTATGTGATTGCTATATAAATTAAGACTTTAAGAGAGTTGGGGAGGGGCTGGAGCTATATCACAGCGAGTAAGGCATTAGCCTTGCATGCGACTGAACCAGGTTCGATTCCCAGCATCCCATATGGTCCCCTGAGCACCGCAAGGAGTAATTCCTGAGTGCAAAGCCAGGAGTAACCCCTGTGCATCGCCAGGTGTGACCCAAAAAGGAAAAAAAAGAAAAAAGAAAAAAAAAAGAGAGAGAGAGTCAGGGGAGAGTCAGAGTCAGGATCCAGGGAAGAAGAAGCAGAGAATGGGAACAAGATGCAGAAAAAGTGTCAGGGAGTCGTCAATGTTCATGGCCAAGTTCATGTTGACGAGGACACCCACTATTGCCTCTATTATCGCATGCTCTGAGAAACAGTTCTTCTCCAGTGTCGAGAACAGCATGATGTGATCAATGTGATCGATGCCTTCTCATCTCAGTCAAGCCAATGTCATCATACTTGATCTTCTGCGCTGGCACCATCAGGTCCTCGATGGATGCTCCCAATGCCAGCGTATGTGTGTTAAAAGTGCAGGCAATCATTTTAGTCCTTCTTCATTTTGGCAGCCTAGTTCAGCACTGAGATTTTAGCAGCCTCTCCTTGCTCATTCTTCTCAACACTGCCGTATTGGGGGCTCTTCCAGAGTCAGGGTAATGAGGCCCATTTTTGTTACTGTTTTTGGCATATAAAATACACCATGGGTAGCTTGCCAGGCTCTGCCATGCGGGTGGCATGTTGCAATGATCTGCATACTGACAAACACGTCACACACTTTTTGCATGGATGTGCTGCTCACATACAGAAAGTACTGGCCAGATCAACAAAGTTGATGCAAGGAGTCCAGCCCTGCACCTGACTGCATCTCTGGGCAGCAACTGTTGGTTTACTCTTCGCTAGTTGGCACCGTTACCACCCCCTTGCCACAATGAGACGGTGAACCGGTGAACCATCATGGGGGGATGCCCACTTACTTAGTTGGTGGTAAACTTGCCATTTTACCATGACTTGGTTTTTATGGTTAATCTGAAATTTTACAATCTTTCCTAGGCATTTTTGTTAACATCTTATAAAGATGATCACATTTTAACATTGATAAGCATAAGGAGGTCCAGTTATGTGTATACGTAGAATTTTATTTTTCTTCTTTGTTGAGAAGGAACCCACACCTGGCAGTGCTCGATGCTTACTCCTGTCTCTGTTCTCAGGGATCACTCCAGGTGGCCAAGGGGGACCACATCAGGTGCTGATCAGCTGTCTGCAAGACACCTACTGCTGTACTATCTCTCCAAGTCCAGAGAGGTGAGGATAGATTGTGAGAACTAGATATTTACACTTAACTGTTAGGAAAAGTTGATAGAGTATTCTTTCAGAATTTTCTCAAACATCTGGCTACCACTATTAAGTAAATTAGAGAAGAACCTCTGGTCCTCATTTCTTTTTTTTCTTTTTGGGTCACACCCGGCATTGCACAGGGGTTTTCCTGAGTCTGCAATCAGGAATTACTCCTGGCAGTGCTGGGGACCATATGGGATGCTGGGAATCAAACCTGGGTCGGCCGCATGCAAGGCAAACGCCCTACCCACTGTGCTATCACTCCAGCCCTCTGGTTTTCATTTCAACCATTGCAAATATCGTTATGAAGAAGACTGTGCAATTTTAAGAAGAATCTGTCCTGTTTTCAGTATAATCTTATCCAGAAATAAAATGACATGCTAAGAATTCCAATATCTTCTTTACAAATTTTTCTAACCTCTGTTATGTTCTTTTGATTGTTATTTAATAAACAAGTTTTCAACAACAAATATAACTAGCATTTTTCTTTCTTTTTTCCAGTAAGATTATAAACAAAAAAATAAACAATGGTGTTAAAAATAAAATAGTTACCATGCTAGGTGAGAGTTGCCTCTGGCTGACATCAGGCAGAGCTCCAGAGGGAGGAAGAGCCCCTCCTCCTGGCCAGTCCCAGAAGCCTCCACATTTGACATGTGCTTTGAAATTACTACAGCTACTCATACTTTTTTCTGTTGTGTTTTGTTTTCAATTGAGCCCAGGACTTCACCCTTGCAAGCATTTGTCTGAGCACTAGAGCTACATCCCGTTCTTCTACTTTATTTTGATTTAATGGTAGCATGTCATATTTTTCTTCATCTATTGTTTAATCTGCACACATATATTTAAAGTGTTGGCATGAATAGCTTATAATTGCATCATGTTTTTTGGACAAACCCTTTAACTCTACCAATTGCAGTTAAACTTTTGACATTCTAAGTAATGACTGATATAATTTGTTTAATAGATATAATTATTGCTGTTTACTATTCAGTGTTCCTAACATTTTCCCTATCTTTGTCTTCTGCTATATTTTTGCAGTGAGGTTTTAATTAAGCATTGAACTTCATGTATCTCCTTTGTGAGCATATAAATTATTGTTATATTTTTGTTTTTATATTTATCTTTTTGTTTGGTTGACCCCTGGTGGGGTCAGAACTTAATCCTGGCTCTATTCTCAGGAATCACCTGAAGGTACTTTGGAAACTATACATAGTGCCAGGGATTGAACCTCTTGGTTCATGCAGCAAGTAGGCAGCATGCAGTCCAGTGCCTTAAGCCCTGTACTGTTTCTCCAGGCAATACTTATAGTATTTTTCCTTTAAAATTGATTTTCTAGAGCTTGAAGTATATATATGTGTGTATATATGTATATATTACCTTGATTATGAGTCTGATTTCCAATAATATTATGTCCATTGTATTTTGCATTCACTTTATAACAAAATATTGTTCATTTCTGCCCATCAATTGTATCATTGCTCTCATTTATTTAGCTAATATATAAACATACACAGGCATATGTACTTATGTATTAATAAGATATAATAAGTATTAATAATGAACTATTCGTTGTTACTATTTCAAGCAAGTGCTTATATTAAGATAGAAGTTTATTTTATCTTCAGCTACTTTTCCTTTAATAAGTTTTTTATGTAGATCTTATTTTTGTCTGTTTCCTTTTCCCCTAAAGCATCTTATAACATTTATTGCAATTCATATCTACTTACAACACATTATTTTATGATTTGTTTACCTGAGAAGGTTTTCATTTTTAATTTAGTTTTGAAAGATAATTTGTTTTGTTTTGTTTGGGAATCACCCCAAGCAGTGCTCAACTTACTACTGGCTCTGTGCTCAGGGATCAATCCTAGTGGAGCTCAGGGGAACTCTCAATAGTGCCAGGTGCTTCCCTCCCCTCCTGACTGCCCGCCGAGTGGCCGGCTCGCCGACCCCAAGCACCGCAGCCATTCTGTCTTCTGGCCCAGGCGTGTGACGTCCCCTCGACCCACCCTTCCGCAACCCAGTCTGCTCCTCGGCCCTGAGCACCCTAGCCTTCCCTCCCCTCCGGACTGCCCGCTGAGTGGCCGGCACACCACCCCCAACCCCTTGACCTGCTGTCCGGTTATGGGAAAGGGGCGTGACCTAATCGTCAGGCGCGTGGCCTAGGGAAAGTGGGCGTGACCTCTTTTCTGGCCAGTGGCCTCATACGCAGCCACAGATATTCTCCACATAATCATGTACACAACTAACATCCTAGCTGTTCGTAAACAGTAGAAGAATAAAACACAAGACTTCACATAAGGATTAAAGGAACAGCTGAGTGGGAGGCCAGGTTCTAGAAGGGGGAAACAAAAAGGCAACCACCATTGACCAAGCCCATCCAGAATCCTTTTTCACAACAAGAGGGAACAGGGATACTGATCTTCAAGGTCCCTCTACCATACCACCACAACAACATGAAGAAATAACACAAATCCCCACCACAAGCAGAGGACGATGAAAGGAGTCCAGAAACCTCAACTGGCGTTTCCTACAAACTTGAGCTCTCTGATGAAGAATTCAGAGTTGAAATCCTCAAGATGTTCAATGAACTCAATGCAAAGATTGACAACTTTAAGGAGGACCTGACAGAAATACAAGAGACAGCCAACAAAATATGCAAAGAAATGAGAGCAGAAATAAAAAAAACCTACAAAAAGAAATGAAGGATTCCCTAGATGAAATAAAAAACTCTCTGGCTGCCCTCAACAATAGAATGACTGCAGCAGAAGACAGAATCAGTATGCTTGAAGATAAGCTGCAAGAAGCCTAAAGGCAACAAAAAACAATAGGAAGAGACCTCAAAATAGCTTTAGGGCAAATCAGAGTCCGAGGGGATGATTTCAAGAGGAACAACATTAGAATCATCGGACTACCAGAACCACAGGGAACCAACCCCAACGAAAAAGCCACAGTCAAACAAATCATTGCTGAAAAGTTCCTAGAGCTGGACAATGCAAGCATCCAGATTCAAGACGCCTGAAGGGTGCCAGCTAAAAGAGATCCTAACAGAAAAACCCCAAGACATGTCATAGTTACAATGATGGACATCATGGATAGAGACACAATACTGCAAGCAGAAAGGTCGAAGAAGGAAATCACATACAAAGGAGCACCCCTTAGCTTCACAGCAGATCTATCAGAGGAAACCCTCCAAGCCCAAAGGCAATGGTGGGACATAGTGAAAAAACTCAATGAAATGAACACTTCACCAAGAATACTTTATCCGGCTAAACTCTCATTCAAACTTGAAGGAATAATACACTATTTTGGGGATAAACAACAGCTCAGGAACTTCATAGACTCAAAACCAAACCTAAAAGAAACACTAAAGGGGTATTGTAAGGCAAGAAGAACCCCTACAAGCACAACAAACCCTTATACAAAGATGGCGCAAAATCCCATAACAATAATCTCTCTTAATGTCAATGGCCTAAATTCACCAGTTAAGAGACACAGACTGGCAAAATGGACTCAGAGACTCAACCCAACATTCTGCTGCCTGCAAGAAACACATCTGAATAGCCAGAATAAACACAGACTCAAAGTCAAAGGATGGAAAACAATCCTGCAAGCAAATAACTCCCTCAAGAAAGCTGGCATGGCTTTACTAGTATCGGACAACATAGACTTCAGGTTGAAAAAGATTAGAAAGTATAGTGAAGGCCACTTTTTATTAATTACGGGATATGTACATCAGGAAGAAATCACACTCCTAAACGTCTATGTACCCAATGAGGGACCAGCTAAATACCTCCAACAGCTGCTAAGAGACCTTAAGAAGGACATTGGGAACAACACAATAGTAGTTGGAGACTTCAACACCACCCTATCACCTCTGGACAGATCAAGAAGAATAATACTCACCAAAGAAATACTGGCTTTGAAGGAAGAAATAGAAGAGAGAGGGCTAATAGATCTATACAGGTCTTTATATCCCCCAAAAAAGGAATACACATTCTTTTCCAGTGCACATGGAACATTTTCCAGAATAGACCATGTGCTGGGACACAAAGCATAGCTCAACAGAATCAACAAGATAGACATTGTACCAGCTATCTTTTCAGACCATGATGCACTGAAGATAGAAGTTAATCATGGACAGATGCAGAAAACCAAATCAAACACCTGGTAATTAAATAGCTCGATGTCGAACAATGAGTGGGTCAGGAAGGAAATCAAGGAAGAAATCCAAAGGTACCTGGAAACAAATGAGAATGAAGTCACGAGCTACCAGAACCTGTGGAACGCAGCTAAAGCCATATTAAGGGGAAAAGTTATAGCTCTGCAAGCATATCTCAGGAAGGAAGAAAGGGCCTACATATATAACTTAACTTCATGGCTCAAGACCTTAGAAGAGGACCAACAAAAGGAGCCCAAACCAGGCAGAAGGAAAGAGATAATAAAACTTAGAGCAGAAATTAATGACATGGAAACCCAAAAAACAATCAGAAAGATCAATGAAACCAAGAGCTGGTTCTTCAAGAAAATATACAAGATTGATAAACCACTAGCAAGACTCACAAAGAGAGAAACCCTTATAATCTGAATCAGAAATGAAAAGAGGGACATCACAACAGAAATCAAAGAAATTCAAAAGATCATCAGAGACTGTTTTGAAAATCTGTATGCCACAAAACAAGAGAACCTAGAAGAAATGGATAAATTCCTCGACTCCTATAATCTCCCAAGGCTGAACCAAGAAGACCTGGAGTACCTGAATAGTCCAATTGATATCAAGGAAATTGAAATGGTAATCAAAAGTCTTCCCAAAAACAAAGGCCCAGGTCCAGACGGATTCACTAGAGAGTTCTTTCAAACATTTAAAAAGGACCAAGCTTTTCCAGGAAATTGAAGAAACAGAAACCCTCCCAAACAGTTTCTATGAGGCTCATATCTCCCTAACACCAAAAGCAAACAAAGACACCACAAAAAATGAAAACTACAGGCCATTGTTTCTGATGAACACAGATGCGAAGATTCTCAACAAAATATTAGCAAATAGAATTCAACAACTCATCAAAAAGATCATACACCATGACCAAGTGGGATTCATCCCGGGGATGCAAGGATGGTTTAACATCCGGAAATCAATCATAATCCATCATATCAACAAAAGAAAAGATAAAAATCATATAATCATATCAATAGATGCAGAGAAAGCATTTAACAAGATCCAGCACCCGTTTATGATGAAAATGCTCACCAAAATGGGTATAGGAGGGACCTTCCTCAATATAGTCAAAGCCGTTTATCACAAGCCTACGGCAAGCATCGTCCTCAATACGGAAAAACTAAAGAGCCTTCCCTCTGAGAACGGACGAGACAAGGATTCCCACTCTCTCCACTTCTCTTCAATTTAGTACTGGAAGTACTTGCAATAGCTATTAGGCAAGAAAAAGATATTAAGGGCATTCACGTAGGAAAGGAAGAAATCAAGCTCTCACTATTCGCAGATGATATGATACTATACTTAGAGAACCCTAAAACCTCTACCAAGAAACTCCTAGAAACAATAGACTCATATAGTAAAGTTGCAGGCTACAGGATCAATAACCAAAAGTCCATGGCTTTCCTATATGCAAATAATGAGAGAGAAGAAAGTGACATGAGAAAAGCAATCCCGTTCACAATTGTGCCTCAAAAAATCAAGTACCCGGTTACATTATATTCCACATATGAGTGCAACGATGCAACTTCTGGCAGATATCTCTCTGGACTTAGTTACTAAAATACTAAATTACAGAAACCCAAAACTGAGAGGCCGCTAAGTGTGGTCACTCGACCTCATACCTCTTCATCCTCAGCAATGGAAAACAAATTATCTAATGCTTCCTTTTCAGCAGGTCTGACTTTAGGGGAGAGACTCTCCAAACAATAATAGTGAGTTTTGTTGAAATATTGTATGCAATCAAAGTGAAAGTAAAGTGAAATTTATTAGTTACACAGGCAGGGGGGGGCTTAGGGTGGGGGGGGCTAGGGACGTGGGGGGTTTTGGGGTGGGAGGGGGCGGGGTGGAGCTATACTGGGATTCTTGGTGGTGGAATATGAGCACTGGTGAAGGGATGGGTATTCGAGCATTGTATAACTGAGATTTAAACCTGAAAACTTTGTAACTTTCCACATGGTGACTCAATAAAAAATTAAAAAAAAAATCAAGTACCCGGAATCAGCTTAACAAAGGAGATAAAGGACTTGTATAATGAAAACTACAAAACACTACTTCAGGAAATAAAAGAGGACACAAGGAAATGAAAAGACATATTCTGCTCATGGATTGAAAAAATTAATATTGTCAAAATGTCAATTTTCCCCAAAGCATTGTACAAATTCAATGTGATCCCTAGAGGGATACTCTTGACATTCTTCAAAGAAATGGAGCAAGCACTTCTGAAGTTCATATGGAACAATAAGCCCCCACGAATAGCTAAAGCAATCCTTGGGAAAAAGAAAATGGGAGGAATCAACCTCCCCAACTTCCAACTCTACTACAAAGTGGTAGTAATTAAAACAGCATGGTGCTGGAACAAAGGCAGAGATGTAGACCAATGGAACAGGGTTGAATAATTTGACACACACCCCCAAATATATGATCATCTAATCTTTGATAAGGGATCAAGAAATGTGAAGTGGAACAAGGAGATGTGAAGTGGAGCAGCACAATTTAACAAATTGTGCTAGCAAAACTGGACAGCTACATGCAAAAAAATGGGCTTAGACCTCCACCTATCACCATGTATAAAAGTCTGATCAAAATGGATTAAAGACCTCAATATCAGACCAGAATCCCTAACGTTTCTGAAGACAATTGAAGACAAGGTCGGCAAAACCCTCCACGACATTGAAGCCCACCGTATCTTCAAAGCTGACACGCCACTGGCCAAGCAGTGAAAACAGAGATAAATAAATGGGACTATCTCAAACTAAGAAGCTTCTGCAACTCAAAAGAAACAGTGACCAAAATACAAAGACAATCT